>NC_079464.1:11976034-12279064 GCF_026250575.1 Diorhabda carinulata | reverse complement strand
GCTTTAAAATTACTGTCTCTACAACATACTTCGTAAAAAACATCAACACGTCACGATTATTTTCCCATTTTGGTTTTGTTGACAAAAAAGTAAATTTTTTTTATTATTTTTCAGTGAATCCTACATAATCTCTTCTCATCTTCTGACTTGGGCCTTCTTTCTACAGTAACTCATTTTCTACACTAATTTGGAAATCAGTAATTGGAATTTTTTTTGTTATTCTTTAATGAAAAATATGGTGATCTACCATTGCTGATCCAATAGCAACTCAATAGAAATTTTCCTATAACATTTCAGCGTCCTTCTCAAAAATTTTTGTAGTTTCCCATTTGATTAGACATATCTATAGAAGATTAATCTTTGTTATAGTCAACCAAGGCTTGAAGCTTTCCAATCAGTGTCTTATCAACATAATTGTAAAAAGCTTCAACACGTCACGGTTATTTCTCCATTTTGGTTTTGTTGTTAACATAAAAGTAAATCTTATATAATATTTTTCATCACGCATACTTTAGATAAAACCATAAATTATCATTCAAACGATAAAAAAGCAAACAAAATTTTGTTTTTCCATAGTGCCAGTAAAGTGTACCTTCAAAGAAGTATGAGATGATTTATTTGCAAAAAATCATGTTCTTTGTGTGCGGCCCATAGGACCGCCATGGGCCCCGGGGAAAGCTTTAGCGGTAAACTTTCCTTCGGTACTATGGGCACTTTTTATTTCAAGTTTTTTCCTTATTTCTCCTTGGATCCACACCCCAGATCAAGTATAAAAATACAATAAAATATTTTGGGACCAATGAAAAGTTTATCAATTTTGTTTTGAGCTCAACGTGCTAAGTACTTTACCATACATTGTCAATCATAATTATCGTATCAGTTTTTTCATAAAGTTTGGAAACTCTTTACAGATTAGGGTGAGATTTGTTCATTCTATGGTAATTCTTTCTTTTCAACATATTGTGATTATGTGAAATATACTATGTTTGATAAAGTGAAAATTCAATAACTTCGTCGTAGGTCGAAATGGTTTGCCCTGACCTTTCCTACGAATGAAAAACAATAAATTTACTCACGAGTTTCATACAAAAATGTTTCTAGTCCGTGAACTTGGAAAAATTCGAAAAAACTTTTATCAATTTTTATTTTGTAATAGTAATATTAAAATTGTGAGTGTTATTAATTTGAAATGAAGAATTTCCATTAGTATTGGTAATTGAAATGGAAATTTTTGACAATGTTTAACAAAACTTTACGTAGAATGGAGATAATAATTTCGCATGCCATTTAAAATGTATTTTTCAATTTTTTGAATTCTCGAACAAAATTTTGTATGACCTTAGGAGTTATTTCGTTAATTTTTTCCGTTATCCTAACTTTCAAATCAGCATTATTGTCTGGTCTATTAAAATATACTTTAGAAATAATCATTTTTTCATATATGTTCTGTTAAACATCACAAAAAAACCTTTGAAGTAACTAAAATATTAGTCAAAAAGTCAAATAAACAATTGGGCACAAGTATGATAAGCCATCTCCACAGATATTGAACCATGGATAACTTTATTTCATAGATCCCATCAAGATCTATCTGTGTGTGAAAAGTCATGACTAATTTCTGTGAAAAAAGGAAACAAATGCATTGTTTTCAGGAAAAATCAATAGATAAAATGAAAATTTAGTAATTTTGTAAGGTTAGGTTAAGTTAGGTTAGGTTAGGTTAGGTTAGGTTAGGTTGCCGACGTATGTGACGCGATGTTCGCTAAGAACGGTTCCACACGCTTCGGTGGAGAAGAGGGTGAGTGAGTTTTTAGCTGATAGGCGCCTGGGTAACGGGTGAATCCAGCACATCTGGGACACCTTCCCAGGCGTCTTTTGAAGATTTTCCCACCCACAACAAACAAAAAGGTTAGGTTAGGTTAGGTTAGGTTAGGATAGGTTAAGTTAGGTTAGGTTAGGTTAGGTTAGGTTAGGTTAGCGCCGATGTAATGACAACTTGTTGTCCTCCCGGCGCACGTAAATCCCCAGGGATGCGTGAACAAGGAGGGTGGTTTAGTGGGTGAGAGTCCCACACAAACTCACAGCATTGCACCCGCCCGCTGTGAGGACGGCATTAGCTTCCACCCTACCTTGGGGGCAAAAAAAAAGGTTAGGTTAGGTTAGGTTAGGTTAGATCAGGTTGTGCTAGAGACTGAAATAAAGTTAAACGAAAATAATTTTCTTCAATCAAATATTTTAATTCGACTTAAATCTACTATAACTTTTACATTTGGAAATATTTTTTGATTTCTTCTATTAATGCAACGAATGGGTCTATTTTTGGTTCAGATTTACGATCTGGTCCAGCTGGTCTCAATTATTTGGGTATGAACCTCGCTATCAATAACAAATCTTTCTTCGTGATTAACTCACTCATGAGTGTAGCCTTCATTACTGAGGCGTCGATAGGCTAGTCAGCAATCTGTATGAATAATGCTTCCTGGAGCGACGTGCTTTGTTTGATAAAAATGATGCATTTGCATACTTTTTCCACAAAAACTCTGCGTGTGCGTCAATCATCATGATTTTTCACACACAGATAGATCTTGATCAAATGTATCGAATAAAGTTATCCATGGTTCTTCTTGAGTTAAAGGCCACTTCCATATCCGGAAGTAAATGTTTCCGCATAAAATAGATATGATAAAATCGTTTTCTCATAAATTATCGCAACCATTCCCACAGAAACAGATGAGTTGCAGTTTCCTCGGAATCACAGTGCGAGGACCTCATCAGCATTTTACATTTTTATAGTAAGTATTTTCTCACACATTTTCAATTAGTCAGTTGTGGTTATTTATAATAAGTTGTATTCATTTTATAAATAGTTCGTGTAAAATAAAGTTTTTAAAAAGTGTAATCTAAGTTAATAATTTGAAAGTCGTATCATCCATGTATAGAGTTTCATGATCATGATCATGATCATGATCGTTATAGGCTGGCTCATCATACTCTTACCAACAATTGATATGAATCTGATAAGCTGCTGTCATTGTGGACTCATTTCTTCGAGCCTCAAAGAATGGACATTTTAATTATGATTGGTTATGGTAATAAAACACACTTATAAAGCACATCAAACTAAAAAATTGAGAATAATTTTTAAAATAAGCTTGAAACAATAATGAAATAAAAATGTTAGTAAAAATCTTGGGGCAATTTATTCCATATTTCTTGTACAACTGCTTTTCATTCGTTGTGCTCTTTTGGATACGCATTTAATGAGCATTTATTATTTTTTCAATAAATTTATTTGTTTCTGAATTTTTTTTTATTGCAATAAATATTAATTTGGATAATCGAATCGGGGAATGGTTTTATAATGTTTCATTTTTATTATTAATTTAATTCGCAAAGTGTTTCCAGATTTTCGACTTATTCACTTTCGCCGTCGTTCATTAAAAAGTTGGTGGAGTATATTTTGAACTTATTGGAGAATATTTTCAGAAAAAAAAATAAAGCCATATCCAATGATAATTATTGGTTTCCTCGTTAAACTAATATTTTTAAATTGGTTATATCTAAATCATTCATTCAAGTTAAAGATCCTGGACGTCAAATTATTTTGATGACGAGTGATTTGTTTCAAAAAATTTTTTCATATCATATAAATGCATAAATAAACTCACAAAAACTAAACAAAAACTAATAATTTTCATACACAAGCTGAAGACCAGTAACAAAATTTGAAATTAAACCATCCACAGGTATTATTGGGATTTAATTCATGAAGTTTGATAGCAAATGACATAACTTGTATAACATTACATCGTTCCAATATTCCGAACCTGCGTTGGAAAGCTACTGTTATTGTACGTCTTTTCAGTATATGTCATTCATTTCAAGCGTTAACAACGATATTTTTTTTTACTCAAATATGTCGAGCTTTGTTCATGAAAGAGTGTTTTTGCGTGGAGCTCTACTTCATTACTTTAATATGAAGAAAAATGCTGCCGAAAATCATCGTATTTTGGTGAAAGTTTATGGTGAACATGCTCTAGCTGAGCGAAAGTGCCAAAAGTGGTTTGCACGATTTAAAAGTGGCTTGGAAGACGATGAACGTCCTGGGCAGCCAAAAAAGTTTGAAGATGAAGAACTGGAAGCATTACTCGATGAAGATTATTGCCAAACACAAGAAGAGGTCGCAGAATATTTGGGTGTCACTCAAGCAGCCATTTCAAAACGTTTAAAAGCAGCTGGATATATTCAAAAGCAAGGAAATTGGGTTCCACATGGGCTCAAGCCCAGAGACGTCGAAAGGCGGTTTTGCATGTCCGAAATGCTGCTGGAACGCCACAGAGGGAAGTCATTTTTTCATCGGATTGTTACTGGTGATGAAAAATGGATCCATTACGACAACACCAAGCTCAAAAAATCATATGTGAAATCTTGCTAACCAGCCAATTCAACGGCCGAATATCCATGGCCTCTATTTGGTGGGATCAGAAGGGAGTACTGTATTATGAGCTGCTAAATCCGGGTGAAACCATCAATGGAGAACGCTATCGGACACAATTAATCCGTTTGAAGAGAGCAGTAGCCGAAAACCGCCAGGAATATGCGACCAAACACGATGCATCATGACAACGCTCGGCCTCACGTTGCTATTCCGGTTAAGAACAGTGAATGGAAAGTTTTACCTCACCCGCATTATAACCCATACCATTTGTTCCGGTCAATGCAGAACGCCCTCACTGGAACACGGTTCACATCAGAGTAAGATATCAAAAATTGGCTTGATTTATTCTTGGCTGCCAAGCCGGCGCAGTTCTTTTGGGATGGGATCCACAAATTACCGGAAGGATGGGAAAAGGTCATAGCGTCAGATAGGCAATACTTTGAATAATACTATTGTACATAATTTTCATAAATGAACGTTCAAATTTTGAAAAAAAAACTGCAATTGGTACCACAAATGCGGGAGAAAGAAGATGACGTGAAAATAATGCTGTGAAATAAAAAAATCCTCTCATCCTCGTTTCTGAGTTATAGACCTCTTAATTTGGGAAGGCAGAACTTATATTTGAGTATATTTTCTTACTTAGTCGAACATTATGCATTTTTAATGGATAATTACGTATATCCATGCAGTGTGTTTAATGGAATACATAATTCTACACTGCTATCCGAATGCCAGGGGCGGCTCGTGCCTAATTGTTAACAATCCGTAACTTTTACAGGGACAACCTGTACAATCTCAAAATAACTTCTCAATCGATATTTCAACAAAATTTTTCTCTTTGTTTAACTCGATAAAATTTATGTTTTAGATGTGTAGATTTTTAAAAAAACGAATGAAAAATCTTTGAACACTACAAAATATGCGTTTTTACACAAATTATACCTTACTAACTTTATGAAATTTAGTGTGTAAATTCAATACTGTACCTACACACTAAATTTCATCTGTGATGTCTCCGTTATTTATATTTGCATGTTCTTTGCCCACCGATCTATTACATATCGTTGTTACTTTATTTGTATGCCTTCCGTAGAAAAAACACCTTCCCCATATTTTCCTGGTGGCTCATCTTCAAGCCGCTCTTCTTGAGGTATTTTACATCTGCTTAGAAAAAGACGTATACCGAGAGGTTATGTTTTCATCTCTGCTCTTTCATCCTTCTTAATCACTCTAAGTTTAATTTAAACAACAGTTCAAAAAATTCCAGCTTAACTTATAACGTTTTTTAAAATCCGTAAGTCTTATTTTTCTCCATCCAGTCGAGAATTGAGAACAAAATTTTACGTAAACTTCTATTGATTTTACTGGAAATAAATTATTTGCGGGTCTTGTGGCTTGGTCTATAATATTTCGGGGAGCTAAATTCTCGATATAAATTTCACTACCGGACATTTTCACAGATTTTTCTATAAAAAACATTAATATAATTTGAATCGGTTGAAACTTTTGCTACAATCTGTGAAGATTTATGAAGTTAGTGATGGTAATAGTTTCTATTGGTTATAAACTTACTACCCTAATCATCAATGCGTCTTTTACTGAGTATCATTAAAGTGGTAGTAGTACATATTTAAAAAATGAATCAAAAATTAAGAGTCTTAAAATTATCTCATCATTATAGGATTCAAAATTTCAATAAACATTTTTCCAGGACTTCAAATCAATAGAATAAAAAGATCTTCCTTGTTTTCCAATGAAATTTCCAAGCAATTTTTCAATATTTCATCCCAATGTTTTTTAATATTTCGTGAGAACTTCAAAGCTGAAAACCTTGATAAAAAAAAGTAAACTCAACATTGGTATATAACATTTTTCTTTATTTTCGTTATTATAACAAAGTTTCGCTTTCATCATCCTGATAAGGAATTTTTCTTTTTTCTTTCATATAATCCTCATAAGTTTGGAACGACCTTCTCCGCCACCACGTCACTACTAAACCAGCACAGTAACAGGGCACCTACACAAAAAAAAACGTTTAGAACCTGATAACAAAATACTAATGATATTATTCGATAGGTAGAAGATTCAATTATGTCTGCAATGGATTGAACACATTCTGCAATCACAATTTGTTGTTCAAAGATTTTTTCCCACCTGACGCGTTTGGTTATTTTCAATTTTTAAATTTTTACAGATATCTAAGTGTGAAACTATCGTTTGACGTATCATTTTAATTTTAATTATTTGTAAAATTATTACTAATAATTGTTTAAAAAAATTCGCTACTTTACCAAAATGGACATTTTTAGTCGAAAGTCACTGAATTGAAGGTAAAGTATCGAATATAAAATTTTAGAGAATATTCGATAGTTTGAAATGAAGTTTCATGGCATTCATTTTCGAAACTTCACATTCATCTAGGATACAAAATTGCTATAAAAATTAATAATAATGGATGAAAAGGAAAAAAACCGCTTTTTTTTAATAAGAAAAACTTTTATTGAACACAAGATATAAATCCTTAAAAAATATAATATAAATAATGGAAAGTAAATAACCAGGTAAGTAATTTAGTTACATTTTACAAACGATTTATCGAAAACATATAATACACAAGAAATAAATTTACTGTTCATTTTCGCTATTATCGGGTTCTGTCAGAGAATCGCGGACTGATTTGGATCTCGGAAGCTGCTCATAAAAAGACCTGTATACCCTGGGAACTAGCTCTTTATTGTATAGTTGCAATAAATCTTTTTTTTCACCTCCGATAAAGAAATCTAACCATCTTATGGCATAAAAGGTTCAAGAGGGCTATCATTGGGAGTAGAAACTTTTCAGGCTTTTCTTTTACTCACTGGTTTCTGGAACAAATTTGTCTTCATAAGGACTAAAATTTAAAAAATCATCATGCTGGAGCCTAGTCACATCGTAAAGTTTGGTTCTTGTACGCGCCAAACTGATCAATTGGTCCCAGTCAGAGGGTACGTGTACTGGTATATTTTTTGCTTTAGTCGCAATCTTAGAGTGGACCGAGTCACACTCCATTTGCGAATGGCCTGACTCCAAATAAACATGATCAATGGTTTCTAAATGACACATACAAGAAAAATTAAAAATTTTCTGCTGCCCTCCGCAGTATTCTTTTATCTTGTCAAGGTCTTTAAAAAAAATCAAATCAAATTTGATTCAAACGCCCACGAATAGGCCTTTTTGACCAATTTTTGATTCACTTTTCCGCGATCCCAGGTATATTTTCGTAGTCCTTATTTGATTGTGAGTACTCCTTGTCATTTTTAACTTCCAATTTCTTTTGGCGTTTTTCGGAAATTTATCCGCCACTTTTTATAATTTTGTTTTTGTGTTAATCCCGTTCCTGAGATATAGCCGTCGGCCCATCCGGTATATGTTTGGTTCGAATGGATGCTACTTACCGTCAAAAGCAAAACGAAACCAAGATAACCCAAGTGCCTTACAAGTTCTCCGGATAAAAATTTAGATTTGCTAACAATATGTATGACAATTCTCTGCATCTGTATATCATCGACTTGACAGGTATAATTACTCTCTTCAGCTGTCGTCATGTTTACCAAATACAGAGTATTGAAGGAATCGACGTACATATGGGGATAACCTAAAAATAAGAAATTAAATGTGCTTTTCCAATAACTGCTGTTATATCCTTGATATTTTTCTCATATACAAACTCACTCTAAGGCGGACAATAATATTGACAATGCAATTGACAAAAACATTGATCGTGTGGGGTGAAACTTTGAGTATTGCTGGTGATATTAATGAAAATATAGATATTTTGAATTTTGGAGCGTCAGTATCCAAACGTGGAGGGGATACTCAGCTGATGCCAAGTTTTCATACGAAGCGGTTCGTGTGTGTAGTGACGTTTGATCGATGTCTGAAGACTCAACCGTTTCATAAAATTGAATGCTCTTAAAAAGAACCCCTTAGACAGTTTAAGTTGTCTCCAGAGCTTTAGAACTGCGCAGAATGTAGGCACAGCAATAAAACCCGAGGATTGTTGCTCTTGACCACGTTTTAAGCAAGGATAAAGCTAAAGGCAAAAAGAAAAATATGAGAAAAAAAATTAAAGTGAAAAAATCAATATAGGTCCTATTACAAAACAAAATTCCGAGTTAAAAAGCACTGGTAGCAAAATACAGACCATTGCAAAAGCTTATAGAGATAAGTTCTTATTTTAGAACCTAAGCAAAAAGAGTTTTCCGAGAAACTAATCAACGGTGTACTTTTTTAAGCGAGCTTGGGCACTCTTCATAGTTACTCCGTGAAAATAAACGAAAAAACCCAGCATGAATGTCTTCTAATTACCAAATCATCAACAAATGGTGGAGATACTTTAGTCTTCACCACATTTAATCAATAATTAATTTTGACAATTTTGTCCACTTATAACAGTGGACGATTTTAAGTTTGTTAATGAATGAATGAAGACTGAGTTTATTTTATACTTTTGGGTGTATGTCTTTCAAATGATTAAATAAATACTGTAATTAATTTCGTTGGTTTTGATTCATTTAATATGACTACCGATTTTTTCTGGCGTGCTAACCACCAGAGCCATGAAGAGGCGCAAAATAAGATGATAATTTTTGTTCTCTTCTAATCCCAAAGGCTTTTTCATTATTTTATAACAATTATATTGAAAACAGAATTTTCTGTAACATTACAAGAATCATATGCAAATTTGGACAATGAGAATTTGTTATTTATTAATATCAAGAAGAGTTCTTTCCATTATCAGGGAAACTACAATATATTCAGTTTACCTCTCCTTTCAAAAGTAAAGAAGTAATGATTTGAGAAAATATGATATTTTGATTTGAAACATGATGCAAGAAAAATTAGAGGTCCAATATGTGTAGTCAAAATTAGTAAAATTGTCACCTTTGATCAAACAGTGAGAGACGACACCTGGCATAATTTATATTTTAAAAATGTCTGAGAATTGTTAACAAAAATTGATGATTTGACAGAAGACATGTTATTATTTTCCATGAAATATGAAGTCATAAAGATGTATAAAATCATGATAGGTAATGTATATTTAATGGAAATTATATTATTTATAATGGAAGGGAGCGTGTTTGGACTTCAAGAAATCAGATGTATGGAGTCTACACTAATATGATAATTGGAAAATTATTCAAAACACTTTTATGTAGTTCCGTAGAAAATAAATGAGAACTTTACGGAATTCAATCATAGCTTCGCTGATAGTTTTACGATGACGTTTTAAATGACACGTTCCTTTCTTTCATTCTGAAATAATTGTAAAAATACGTATCTAAATTAACAAGAACAGAGAATTCCATTTGGAAGCCAATAAAAAAAGCCCAAGATAACAGCTCCACCTGTACGAATAAACCATCACGAGCAGTGGGCTATAAGCGACAAATAAAAAGCATATTGATTTGCAAATCATCTCAATACAGTCTTCCAGCCACTAAGTCTCAAAACAGACCAAGAAGTAGGGCAAAACTACTTAACCAACAGAAATAAAAGTTAATGAGAAAAAGTCCGAAAATTTTACTATAGCAGCAGGGGTGCCACAAGGTAGTGTACAAGGCCCGCTACTTTACATAGTGTATACATCATATATACCAGAGACAGAGTATACAACAACAGGAACTTTTGCTGAGACACAGTCATTATATCTACTGATCAGGAACCACAAACAGCAGCAAAAAATGTGTAGGCTCATCTTGACCAACTACAGGAATGACTACAAAAATGGAGGATTAAAGTTTATAAGATCAAATCAATAAATGTAACATTAATGCTACGTAAGGCTATAAGTCCGCCAGTTAAGTTGAACAATACTGAAATACCACATGCAGATAGTGCTAAATACTTAGGTATCCAACCTAGACAAAAAGCTTAACTGGAAACAATACATCACAAAAAAAAGAAGACAACTTGATATAAAAGCAACTACATTGGTTGATAGGGAGAAAATCCAAAGTCTCATTTGAAAACAAAGTCTACAAATCTGTCATCAAGCCTATATGGACATATGAAATAGAGACATGGGGCTGCGCTTCCAAATCTAATATAAATATTATTCAGATTCCAATCTAAAATATTACGTCAACTAGTAGATGCTCCATGGTATGTAACAAACCAAATCACATAATTTACATGGACCTAGAAGTGTCCACTGTACGAGAAGTTATCCAAGAGAGAGAAATATAACAAAACTATAGAAATCCACCCAATTCCACTACTAGAGGAGTTGTTAACGCCACAAAACGCGAAAAGACTGAAAAAAAGTTGGCCAATAGATCTGAGGATGCATCACTGGATGTAAACCTCACCGAGACATTATAAATGTTAGATTATCCAGCACTGGCCAGCAAATTAATCCATATAATGTAAAAAATCTTCTGATTGTTAATAAAAACTTGTTACAAGTAGGTCGAGCGTTATCGATCTCGCTTCCTCTTTATATAAAAGAGAAGAAGAAGTAGATATCTTTCTAGATTATTGCAGTTTTCGTTTGTGTGTTGTAATATATTTTGAGAGGTATGTTATGAATTGTTGTTTTTATAAAGCACCTGGGATCATCGTTTAAAAATAAACAAAGTAAGTATTGGTATAGTAAATAATGTAGGGATTGATACTAGCAGACTTGTACATATTGTGGCGTGTGTTTTTTACTGTTATTATGAAGTTATGTCACTCACATGGAGGCTCATATCATTTTAA
The DNA here is from genome assembly GCF_026250575.1 of Diorhabda carinulata. Classification (NCBI taxonomy): domain Eukaryota; kingdom Metazoa; phylum Arthropoda; class Insecta; order Coleoptera; family Chrysomelidae; genus Diorhabda; species Diorhabda carinulata. Next base: position 12,267,879 of record NC_079464.1, on the reverse strand, counting down.
AGTCGTGAATCAGAAGCGCACCAGATTGACAGAGCTGACCAGAGAAAAGAAGGAAGAACTCAAATTATTCGCTCTATGTGGTGAGAAAAATGTGGTTGGTCGGTTAATTCACCGCTCGAAATAATACTGAGCATTCCCCGGCCCATTAAAATATTTAAGTGTTGAAATTTCAGTGCAGTCCCTGCATTCAGTAAATCTCAAAAGCAAATTAGAGGCTAATTCACTTATTTAAGCACGAAAAATACAGTTTGCCATAGTAAACCTAGCCGGTATCGTTCATCCTGAGGAACAAATAGTGGGCCATCAATCCTAAGTAGTAGCTCTCGTATTTCTCTTTCTCGTTCTAATCACTAGAAACCCTCGTCAAAATTCTATGACCTTACAGAAAATTTCTTACTTGTATCTCCAACTTTGATAGTTTTTCCTCTTTTTGTCCACACTACTTTATTGTCCAAAGTTGATTCCGGACAAATCAATGTTAAATGAGATTTTTCCATCAATACAAACGTCTTCTTATATTTATATCCCTTCGTTTTACCTACTTTCCACCCGACGTTGGCTCCGTCTTTATCAGGGCTGCACGTTTCCTCACAATTTTCCGAAAGGATGAAGTCAGGTATTACGTTTGTTCGATTGCTTATATCTGAAAGGGAAAAATCTTCTCATACCAAATATGTCACTTATCATATTTGCAGGTTATTAAACAATTTCAATCGTGGATAATTTATTTTCATTATACATTACACACATCGTGAATACCGTTGTCTACAGAAAAGTTTTGAACGAAAGTTGTATGGCTGAGACTGAATGTTGATAATTATTTCTTAAAAGTAAGTGTTGTGGAAAGACATATTTCGCATAAAAAAATTCTTTCTTACATAATTACTCATACTGAACCTTGAAATACCATACAAACTTGAAATTATTTTTCTAACTTTAACAGTGACTCCATTTATAAAAAAGGAACGTTTTATATTTTCTTAATAAAAAGTATAGTCATCATAAAGACAAATATTTATGAATTCATATACAATCACACCCTTCATGTTTACACTTTTAAACCCAAAAGATATTTCAGAGAATTTTAATATCGATTTCATTTCAATTGGCAAGTGAATGTGTATTGTAAAGTATTCAGCCCTTAACAAATTCTGTACGTAGAGTAGGTAGACAATGGTCGAGCTTCACGTTATTTCTGAAATTGTAGAACCGTGCTTATGAATTAGGCAAATTAGGAGGGAAGAATCAGAATTTTTAATCTTCTAAAGAAGATCGTAAAAAAAGGATGTGGCTCAACTTTTGGGTGTCGCAAACTTGCAAATAAACTTGCGGTACTTGCTCTGGTGATAGCTGCAAAAATTGTCCTCCTGTTGATCAAAAAGAAAAAAAAGTTGATAAAGAAGAAATAGACGAATTAGAAAGTTAAAGTTGAATTATGGATGGATACTTTAAAAATCATGTTAATTTTATATTTAATTTAATGTTTTAAAATAAATATTTTTTATTATCATCAAAGTATGAAGTTTAAAAGGTTTAATATTCATAGTGGGTAAAAAATTGACGAAATATTTCATTATAGCAGAAGCAACAGTTCATTTCTATTTTCTTAAGGAAATCCATTACTTTAAGCTTTAAAAAGAATTTTTGTGATAAGGGGTAGTTTTTAGGGATTGAATTAAATTAAAAACTTATGAATCAGGTTTATTATATTTATCTTTTCACCTTCGAACATAATGAGACCTATAACTGCTTCCATTTAGTAATTTGTAATTTTTTCCATTCTGAGGGCTGGTTTTTGGTGGTTGCATTATTAAAAATATCGAGGGTCAGATTTCTTATACTTGAAGAAAAAAAATTCTCCTATTACGATCAAAAATAAAAAAAATCATATTTTTTACCACATTTTTTAAATAATCTTTGTATGAGGGGTTATTTTTAATGGTAGGTGAGCTGTAAAATATCAACATATTGAAGTCATGATGCAAAACAATCAACATTTATTATATTTGAACATAACTATAGCCCATTACCGCTTTAATTCATTAGTTTTGAATTTATTGGAGTAGGGGGTGATTTTCACCCCTTAAAAATGAAAAGGATACTTTGCGACCAAATCAGGTTTGAAGAAGAGGGTAAGATAAACACAATTCAAAATTTTCAAGAAGATTGATGAAGGTCTTTAAAATTGCGAGGTGTCGATCGATTTTAAGCTTGAATGACCATAAGTGATTTTATCCATATTGTAGTTAAACTTCATACACATTCATAAACAACTTACAAACTGATAAACATTTTTTGGTAGAATTCCTGTGATTCTACACAGGTTCTTAGGAAAATATAGTACTGAGTGAAAATTAACGATTTTATTCATCAATGGAGCTCAGCGATGACAAAAATTCACTAATTTTGGTGTGGATCTTCATACTGCTAATCAAAGATACAGTTTTTAAATGAATTTTCCAAATTTTTGCCCAGTAAACCTAAATTTTCTCTCGCTATTTTACTACTTTATAGTACTCATTCTACTATGATTTTATTATAAAAAAGTTAAATTAGTAATGTCATTAGTAAAATTTCCTCTTCATAAAAATTTAGTGTTCAACTTACCGGGAAAAAACTTCCTTAATCTGATGGATCTGCAAGAAATCTCGCCAACCTTCAAAAACAACATATCCTTATCATACTTAATAGTGTTGTTTTCTAATTCCGTTCTAAATTTGATTCTGCAAACTCCTTTTTGGGTTTTCACTCGTTTACCACCCGGTTTATCACACACACATTTACTCCACCGCTGCCAATCGGTCATTATTTCCATGGATATTTTTAATTCATCTCTTACGCGAACAGCCTCTGGCCCTTTCGATTCTTTAAAAAGTTTGTTGATAGGAGCAAACAATTCTTCATAGTACTGTTTCCAATCAGACAAATTTCCTGATTCTATATCTATAATGATCCAGAAAAGTGAATTATTATGTAACATCACAGCACACAAACACACACAGACACAACAGATGCTTGCAAGAAGGGATCTTCCCCAATAGATAGAAACAGTAGCGATTGGTTCTTAGGGAAGATATTTGCATAATTCATGGAAGAATGAAAGCTACTTCAGAGAGACCCTTGTAAATGAAATTATCTTTTGTGAGAGGCGGAAAGGACGAAAAAAGAAATATTGTCTGGTGATGGCACTGGACATGAAAAATACCTTTAGCTCGGCGAAGCGGGACTGCATTATGGAGGCGCTAACAAGAGTGAATGTCCCAACATACCTGCTGAAAACAACAGCGTGGTGTCTCACCAGCTGAATCGATACTGAAAATGGGTCAAGAAAGTATCGAGCCAGGATTTTCGCTAGGCTTGGTACTATGGCCACTTCTCTGGTTTCTAAAACATCATGTACATCATTGCTCCAGCTGAATCTACCAAGAGCCTATGGCATTCGACGATGACATTTCTCATATCATTGGAAACCGTGTGATAATTGAGTTAGCTTTAAGCAGCAGGTGGAAATCGCTATCACTAAAGTATCAGCGGTCACAGAAAACTTGTCAAGACTGAGGCCGAATATAGAAGGATTCAAGCAAATCAGAAGAATACTTCTAATAAAGTTATGATCGTCGTTGCCTCGGTCGTCACCTATGGCATTGCTCTATGGGTATGAGAAAGGAATTTAATCTATCGCTGACCAAGAATGTACGAGGAGCCTCCGGAATTTCCAGCTTGGAACAGAGCAGACGAAAACGCGGAGCATGTCTTTGTTGAGGCAAAGCTTGGCTTTGAAGATGAATGGAGTGCAACGACAAGCATCATCACAAAAATTCTCCAGGACCTGTGACGCGAAGAATGAAATAAGCAGAACGTGTCACTCACAGTGCGAGACGCCAGGCTATGTAACAGCAAAACCTTACACTAATGCAATGGAACGTAGGAGATAGGCTCGAACCTAAGCTATGACGACGAAAGTTGCATTGTTTTTTACGTTACTATTCGATAATCTATGTCACATAATCGTCTGATATTTTCGCTTCTTTCTAGGTCTAATAGTATTTGATCCGAGATCCACTTAAGAAGTTTCATTTCTTTTGTCCCCAAGAGTTGTTCGAATTTTGATATTTCTGGTCTTGTTTCTGATGTATAGTTTATTATAGGTTTGATGGTCGCTTTGTAAATTGACGCCTTTGTTTCTTGTTTTAGATGGTTGTTCCGCCATACTACAATCTCAAGACATCCCGTTCTCGACGGTTTGGGTTATATTGATATGTTTTTATGAGTGCTAGTGTTAGGATTGCTAAGAGGTAGCACTATGAGTAAAGTTCGATAACTACAATACAAGAAACTGAAGTCGCGCGTACCGAATCTCTAGGAATCTCCGGTGTGATTCCTAGGACTCTCTGCTTTCCCTTGACAGAATGCGCTTTTCTTCGATTCAAAACGGGGTTAATGTAAAATACCAGGTGTATCGGTTAATTGCATACTAACAGGATAGTAAGATCACTATAAAACGAAGATTCCTTGGAATTACCAAAAGGAGGTAGCTTGGAAAAACAATTATTGAATATTATAAAGCAATGAAAGTTATTATTGACCTATTTAGTGTTGTGTTTGAACAAGCACGATTCTATACGACAAAAACTGCACTCAGATCCCTGTAAAAGGAAACAAAGTGACCGCATTCCGTAGAAATAAGAAGAATTGGTAAGAACTGATCCGATTCCGTGATCCCATCTGCCTATTCCACGCAGTTAGCTCAAGACCAGCAGTGAGTGTAGTAGTGTCAACTGTGTTCTCGATGGTAAGTATATTATTTTTATTTCCTATTTTAGTCATTCTATATTCTAAATTCCAAGTAGGCAGATAGATGGTGATTAATCTCATGGTGTCTTCCCATACATATTTGTAAATTGTGGATTTTGTGGCATTTCGTGTGTTTACCATTTACAAAAACAAGCTCGTCGAGGAAAATCTCTTCGTGCTAGGGAATGATGAAGCGTCATTCTATGCGGATATTTTTCAGCATAAATGCGTCAAGCTTGTCGAGAATACATATATGTATGAATATACAGATATATCAAAAATAACAACCTACAAACTTACAAGTAAACTTCATTTGGTAAGTTTCAAAAACATTTTTTACATCAGTCTACTACAATTTGTATAAACATTAAGTGAACACTGTATTTACGAAGTGACAAAAACCTACTATCCTAAAACGTAATTAAAAACAACATCTTTATTGTTTTTCACTCAATTTGTTAAATAAATTATAAATTATCCTGCTTATTCCTTTATATCTGCGCAGCTATTGGTTTTGGGAGAAAAATTAAGATTAAAAAATATTTCAAAATAAAAGAATTCAAGTTGTTATTATATTTTATGAAACTTCTACGGGAAAAAAAGTTTTGATATGAAATATAGTAAGGGTTGCTAATTCAAATAATGTAACAGGAATATTGAAAAAATACCCGTGGTTAGTCCTTTGGAAGTGCACTGAAATTATAAAATTTCAAGTTTCTAGCATTACTGAAATTTAAAAAAAAAACTCGATTTTGGTCTCCACCTTTTAGGGGTGGGCTGAGGAAATTTTGGAATAGAAAAGACCCATCTTAATTTCATAAGAATTTCATCGCATGAATTTAGAAGCACCCTGTATACTGTGGAATAGTGAAACAGCATATATCATGATTAATTGTAAAATAATTGATTTTCTATGTATAGGAAAATTTTGAAAAATATCACCGTCTGACAAATAGTGACTGCTAGAAATACAAAATATACGAAAAGGAAACTTGAATTTATACCTGCAAATGTTTCATCTACGACGTCAACAAAATAGTTGAATTCTGTATTAACTTCATTTTCTCCATATATTCTACAAAAATAGAGTCCGCCATCTTCTTCAGTGAAATTGTGAATACTCAAACTGCGATCACTATGTATAACTACCTTGTTTAATTCTGGTTCATTTTCCATATCGGGGATAATTTCGGAAGGTTCCTTCTGTAATGTATCTGCTTTATACCAATTTTTTGGCTGTCCATCGTCTTTTTCATCGCAAAAACGGCATTGTAAAGTAATATTTTCAAAAAAATTAGCGTCAACTAAGACAAAATGGTCCGCGGAAATACGTCGATCGCGTTCTACACAACTTATTATTTGTGTAATACACTTTTGAAACGTTGCAAATAATAAAAATATTTTCAAAAACATTGAGTTCAATCACTATTTTTGACAGATAGAAACGTATGAAGTATCATTGATGGAAAAGCACCTTTAAATGAAATGAACATTGTTTTTTTTTTCGTATGATATTAATTTCAAACTATTTTATGCAATATACTGTCGTTCCAATTTCTTTCCAAATGAAAATGTATCTATTTATCCTAATTCTAAATTTGGCTCAGACACTTTTTGCAAAGCTCCGACAGTTTTGAAAATAAACAGTGAAGTTGTCTAGTCAGAGAGACGACAGAAAAATGATTCCAGTGTCTTTGATGTCGTATTTTCGTTTATTTCTATTTAATGTCAATATCAATAATTTGTTTCGACGAAACAAATTTCGATATGAATGCATATTAAATGTATACGGGTTTTGACGGAAATATCTATGGCAACGTGTTATTTTTAGTTCAGCATTCGGTTATCAAAAATAGACATAACTTATTAACCTTTGTATTTATAGATTTTTACATTAATGTGTGACTCTTATCGGATTCATATTTGTATTTATTGCATAATCACTCACCTCAACAGTGATAATAATAAAAAATATTTAGAATCAGAATATACTTTGTCAGAAAATTTTTCGGTTGGGAATTACCTCATGTTCAAACTAAACTTGTCACGCGTTACAAGCCATCATTATTCTTCACTTTAAATAATTATTTGAATCTTACAGGGTATTTCAAAATACTGTGCAATATCTAAGCAACGATCAGGTGTAATACTATTTTCCAATAAATCTAAATACGCCGGACTATTTAAGTTACCTTCAATGAATAAAGGACCAATTTTTTTGTTTTGTTTTCGAGATATTGGCGAGTATCTATAATTATGCCGATTTGCGTTTCCATCAATACAAAAAGTGACCTCATCGCAAAACATCACAAAATTTGGATCGTTTTAATTGTAACATTTTTCCATCATTACATTTGCAAACTCTTCACGTCTATCAAAATCGTCATCAATTCTAGAACCAACGTTTCTTTGTATGAATGGAATTTATTATCACGTAAAATTTACTTGCCTTGTAAAAATTAGCCGCAATGTAGCATTTGAAAGAAAATTATGTCACAAATCAAAATAAAAATGGTTGCTAACTCTCAGTCGGCCGCACCATTAGGGTTGCCAGGTGTAAAAAGGTATTGTTAATTAACTGCATTCACCCGTTTTGTTTTAAATTTTTATGCAAAATTAAAGTTTTATATACATTGAACATGAAAATCCGTGGTTGCCAGTTGCAAATGGCTACAAACAGAGGTTGCTACACCGATGACTGTCGAAGACATCTTGTTATAGCATCGCAAGAATTAGCTTTAGACGATCCACAACAAAATATAAAAGAAAATATAGAAATAGACACTAATCAGCAACAAAATATAGAAAAAAGTATAGAAATAGACAATAATCAGCAACAAAATAAAGAAGAAAGTGAAGAAATAGACAATAATCAGCAACAAAATAAAAAAGAAAGTAAAGAAATAGACAATAATCACAATAATCGGCAACAAAATATAGAAAAAAGTATAGAAATAGACAATAATCAGCAACAAAATAAAGAAGAAAGTATAGAAATAGACAATAATCAGCAACAAAATATAAAAGAAAATATAGAAATAGACACTAATCAGCAACAAAATATAGAAAAAAGTATAGAAATAGACAATAATCAGCAACAAAATAAAGAAGAAAGTGAAGAAATAGACAATAATCAGCAACAAAATAAAAAAGAAAGTAAAGAAATAGACAATAATCGGCAACAAAATATAGAAGAAAGTATAGAAATAGACAATAATCGGCAACAAAATATAGAAGAAAGTATAGAAATAGACAATAATCAGCAACAAAATAAAGAAGAAAGTGAAGAAATAGACAATAATCAGCAACAAAATAAAAAAGAAAGTAAAGAAATAGACAATAATCACAATAATCGGCAACAAAATATAGAAGAAAGTATAGAAATAGACAATAATCGGCAACAAAATATAGAAGAAAGTATAGAAATAGACAATAATCAGCAACAAAATAAAGAAGAAAGTGAAGAAATAGACAATAATCAGCAACAAAATAAAAAAGAAAGTAAAGAAATAGACAATAATCGGCAACAAAATATAGAAGAAAGTATAGAAATAGACAATAATCAGCAACAAAATAAAGAAGAAAGTGAAGAAATAGACAATAATCAGCAACAAAATAAAAAAGAAAGTAAAGAAATAGACAATAATCACAATAATCGGCAACAACATATAGAAGAAAGTATAGAAATAGACAATAATCGGCAACAAAATATAGAAGAAAGTATAGAAATAGACAATAATCAGCAACAAAATAAAGAAGAAAGTGAAGAAATAGACAATAATCAGCAACAAAATATAGAAGAAAGTAAAGAAATAGACAATAGCTCTTTTGATTCCGATGATAATGATAGTAACACAGACGATGAGAAGAAAACTAAAAGATGTTTTTAATTATAAGATTTACATTTAGAATAAGCCTAATGTCCGACAAATAACTTGTAAACGAAATTGATTTTTTCAATAAAAAATAATATTGTTAAAACTAATAATATAAGCCAATATAGTTCTTAATGAAATAAAAACAAAAATACAAGTATCCATGAACATAGAAAAAACAAATATAAAAACTCCAATTTTTTCAAGTATGAATTACTTGATTTATGTCAACCATATCTAAATTGAACTTCTGTAAATAGTGACCTGATAATTAACCAATTTTTCTCTAACGATAGTTTCAAATATTTTATTTATTGTTGGTAAAATTGCTATCGGTCTGTAGTTTTCTGGAAAGTCTATTTTACCATTTCTATGTAATGGTAGAACTTCTTCTTATTTTCAAAGAGCCAGTGTCCATCTTCTCTACATTTATTGAACAAAATAGTGAGTGTATGTATCATTTTCCTGTTAATGTTGTAGAAATTTAAATATAACGAATTGCTTAACTTCAATTTTGATTCCCGACCATCACATTCCAGGATCGGACTAATGAAGAATGAAAAAGTATGCTTACTCAGTTTGTTCAAGAAGGAATTTGACTAGTATTGAGATTCTAAAGCTATTTCCGATATCGACGTTTCAGAGTATTTGATCATATTTATTTTATATTTCTGTTCTGACTTCACCATTTTCCAGCAGGTCTTATTCCTATTACTGGACTCTTCCTATTATTTTTAATAAACAACCTTTTTTCATATCTAATCACTTTTTTATATGTTTTGTTTTTTTTGTATTAATTTTGTCTATAAAACTTTTTTTTTTGAAACAAATAACACAAAAATACAAAGAAATATTAACTGAACAAAAGTTACAAAATCTTAACCAAAACCTCAATCGAAAGCTTGCCCAAAATCTAAATAAAAAAATTCTGATTCCACAAATGATGATTTTGTAAAAGATTAACAATTTCCAGGTCCGTAACTCGATGATCAGTCAATTAATCAATTAAATATGAATGGGTTTCTATAGAAATTTGATATGTTGATAGTTATATACTATTTCGTCATTGTACACTCGAGGTAATAAATGTAAATTCAAGGATGCCAGATATCTCACCATCTCACGATAGTTCTTATTTTCACGATAGTTATTTTATACTTTCGCGGTCTCCTCGTTTTTTGGCTCTAGAAAATCGAAAAATCGTCCGATTTCGATGATTTTTTCTAATCTTCGTTATTACAGCGCATTTGTAAAAAAAACTCAACTCTACTCAAATATATTCTAAATTTCAATTTATCGATAAATAACTTGAATTGATTAATATTTATGAGGAATCATATATCATGTTCATTATAACATACCATTCGTCTTATTACGTTTTTCTTCAAACATTTTGAATATTCTTTGTTGATGTATTTTGACACAGTAGTCAAATTCCAGTTTTTGAAGAAATTAATTTGTTATCGACCTCCCACTCCTTTCGAAAAATTCAATAAAACCTCGGAATGTATCCAAAATCGCCCTCTATCTATCTACACTTCAAGTAAAAGTAAATTTTAATAAACTCTTGGTGATTTCATTCTTTATATTCGCTAGTAAGTTTTTATTTGCTTTTTTTATTTTGCTTATTGTGTTTTAAGCAAATTTTGTACTGTAGTTTTCATATGAATTCGTATTTTCTATTTATTTGGGGAACAGAACGAATAGAATAGAACAGATTCCTGTTTGATTATATTTTAAAAAATATAAATCCAGTTTTTTCAAATGTTGGAGCAGAAGCTCCTTTTTATACAAATCTATCCTTTCTACTCTTTCCTTCTTCCGTCATTTTCATGTTCCCGTTTCCTTCCTAATTATATTTTTTCCCGCAGTTCTACAGGGGTTTCCACAACAAGAATACAACCACCAGACTAAAATTCAATTCACTCAAATATCTGGGAATCCAATCGAGAGCTGCAATCATCCCGGATTTCCAAAGATAAGTCACAGTCTAATTTATAACTGATTTTGTTTGTTGTGCACTAGTGAATACGCAGTTAATGCGACTTTATTATTTTTTCAATAAATTTATTTGTTGCTGAAACTTTTTTTATTGTTCCTAGTAATAAATATTAATTTGGATAATTGTGTCCGGGAATAGTTTTAGATTGTTTAATTTTTGTTTTAATTTAATTCCATAGGTGTTTCCAGCTATTTCGCCTTTATTATTAATTTTTATCGTCGTTCGTTGAAAAGCTGGTGGTGTCCAATTTAATATTAATTGTTCACCTCATCTGAGTACCAGTTTTTATATACTTTAACTGAGGCCGAATACCACTTCTTGAGGAAGAGTCTCCTGTCGAGGATATAGGGTTCAATCATCAATGTCGAGAAATATTCAGTTGTAGAGGAAAGTTGAAAGGAAACTCCAGAAGTATTTACAATTACAGACTAGAAGAAAACATTTGTCAAGGAAATTTTAATTAAGAAAAAGCTGAAAAGAGAAACATTGAATGCAGTTAGCTGGATTATAAAGATGACAAACGTAATTCAATCAACATTTTAACGAATATAATTTTCAAAGTAGATGCTTCGTAGACATAGAAATTGAAGAAGTTATAGTAACTAGTAGTCGCGTGTTAATAAGTTGTAAATTATAATCCAGAAAATACAAGTCACGAAACCCTTTATTAAAGTGGGCCAACATTTAATTTTCGATTTGATCCAGTTATATTATTTTATTGAAAATTATCATGCAAGTTTTGTAAAATAAATAATAGAAATGAATCCCACGGATTTCGTTGTGTGATTAACACGTTCACTACCGCCCAGATTTTACTGTCCGTTACTCTTAAACAAACTGCGATAACATTTAAACTAGCAGGAATTTTTTGATGACTCTTTTTGATCTTCCAGAAAAGATTCCGCCATTTTGCTTTAGGGTCACTAAACTGGCCGCTAGTCTACGAGTAGTCATGGACACTTTGGTAGACCTACGGCCATTATTTAACTTATTAACTATTATATATATATATATATATATATATATATATATATATATATATATATATATATATATATATATATATATATTATTAAGTATTAATTAACTTTAACTATTAACAAAATTTAACTAAATTGATATGAATGATTATTGATTGAAGTGAACTTGAGTTGTAAATAATAAAACATTAATTCTAGGAAAAATGAAGGTGCCATTGTGTAAAATATGGCATAACACATAATCCAGGTTGGTTTTCACATTGCGAGAAGTAATACTTTGACCTCTTTCTTATATTTCTTTTTGACCACCACCTGTATCTTTTCACAGTATCTTTTTCTCCAGCATTCTCAGGCGGATAGTGGTGTGACTGGAGATCTGTGGTTTGTGGCTTTGAAATTTCTTTTGGTTTGAGAAGTTCGTTTAAAAATTCTTCAGGAAATTCTAGAAGGGTTTTTTTGGTTTAGCGTTTCTTCTTGTAAAGGAAATTTGTAAAATTTTGCGATACCATTTTATTGTCTTTCTTGGACTGGAATAGTATGTCATCATTTGATTGGCTCTGTCAACTCCTGACATTGCATTATAATCTAGACCGCTCTGTGGTTTTAGTTTTTCGTTGACTCTTCTTGTTGTAATTTTAACCATCCGATGTTTATGTCGAGTGCTTATTATTTTGACGTCCCTCTTATCTTTCCATTTGGTTACAACAATTTTTCCTTTGCGTTTCCAGTTTAATTATTCTTTCGAAAATACTCCCAAGGAAGGAGCGAAACGTTAAGTTATTCATATAAATATTCCATAGATATTCCATAGAAGTTTTATTATGTTAAGCCTAACCGAAACAGACAACCTACGAACCCAAGAAATTAGAGAGAGGAAAAATATAAATTTAAACAATATTTAGGATAAATCAGTTGTTAACTCGTAGAGTTTAATTCCATCCTTATGTCTCTTGTTAGGTATGTACTGGCGAAAACTCGCCATAAAATCATCGCCTCATCAATGCTCAAATGATGTCCTGGAGTGTTAACGGATTTTACATTTGAAAGTACTTATTCCGAAATCACCTTATTTTGAAGAGACGATCTTCGGTGTTAACAGTAGAATGATCAACAAACAACAGCATTCTTAGGATATCTGAAAATCTATTCCGAGATATCGTTTACCCGAAAACATGATGAAAATACAGCGGATTCTTATTTAGGAAAGCGGATATCACCACTAAGGCAGCCTAAACCTACGAACCTTTTTATTTGTTCAGCAGATGTATTCTGTCATTGTAATTTCTTTTTCTTCCGGTAGATGGTGGCTGTTTATCAAAGAAATTCTCTGGCTCGACTTTTATGTCAATGATAGAGTCATCAAAAAGCATCTAGAAATATTGTAAGGACAAAGTATTTTCCGGAATGTCCATGTTGATAGACTTGTTTGGTGCCAAAGGAAACATTGTGGGATCTTCTTCTGTGTCAGTCCACTCATAATCAGAATTATCTGAGGTATGGGATAATTTTGTTTGTGAAGAGCTTGGAATACTAACCAGATTGTCATCTGCATCGCTCTGAGATCCTTGATCGCTGATCTCGGAATCTGAACTTGATGAATCATGTGGTTCAAAGTTCCTGTCAGCGTCAGAATAATCACTTGAAAACGCATCTGCGGACAAATCGGAAAGTTTGACATATTTGCTAACTCTTCCAATTCAGCTTGAGTCAACAGACGCTTTGAGTTTCTTTTTTTTTCGACACACTGATAAGTACATTACCTTAAAAACTAATGAACAAATATTTCAAAAAGAATTACGTTGCTTTCTTTGTGAAATCCATGTTTTGGAACAACACTGATGGATGAAAAAGCTTCTGCACGCAAAAGATTCATAGTCTAAGATCTGAGAATAGTAAAATATACCGTCATCTGTTAATTAGATAAAATAATTTTTTATAGGCTTATTTTAATGTTATAATTTTACAAAAAAAATGTCTGCCACCGTAGGTCTGATACAAATAACAATAATTAATTAATTAACATTTAGTGAAATTATAATTTTTTCCTTCTTATGTAAATCACATGAACCAAGCAAAAGTCGTCAATGTGGAATATTGTAAGCCATGTGGTAGTAGGTATACATCACTATGAATGCTACACCTACCTGCAGCCAGATGAGAACAGGTAAATAAATTTAATTTATTTCCCTCACATGTTAATTGAAAAATTCAAGTGCTATATCAAATTGCATAGAATTCTAAACATTATAATATTTGGCTATTGTGTAATAAACTGATGCTGCCTGAGATAAATAATAAAAAGTTTATGGTGACTCCGGGAGCTTGTTGCGAAGACAATAAACAAGAAAAGCGTAAAAATTATACGCGCGCATTACAGTTTAAAAAAAAATAAAGATAGAAAGGTTGCTACAAATTTTTTTAAAATTACGGCATTTTATGCAATACTTATTTCTTAAAATAATTGTTCAGAAATGAGAGGTTTTCGGTTCAAAGATTAAAAATAAAAACTTTTGAGAAAAGTCAAAGCAATAATTTACCCTAACCATGAATTTTTCTTTATAAAGCTTCACAGAAAGATTGTTACTAGCTTACTTTGAAACTAAATCCAAAATGTGGAAGTCTTCAACACTTTGGTCTATTTATTCAAAGCTGAGAATTCCGTTTAAAATGACAATTTGATTTAATTATATTATATTATTGAAAACTCAAACTCTAGTACATAGTTGTCATAAAAAGGTGTTACGAATTATCTCGTAATTGGCTTCTGTAATATATCTCTTCGCGGAAGCCAACTACGAGTTAATACGTACGAAGATACGATTCGACCTGTCGTTTCTCTAAAGCTAAATCATATATACGCGTCCTTATTCGTCAGTAGTATCTCAGAAATTGTCGAGTGCATTACATTTATGTCTTTCCTGTGATTCCGAATTCGACGGGATTTTGGACGAGGATGGTAACGACAGAAGCGATTATGAACCTTCTGAGAATTCAAATGATAGTGAAGATGAAGTCGTCTCCGAACCTGAAGTTGATGATTCCGATCAAATGCGAATGATAATTTGCGGATAAAAATTCAACAAAATCCTGAATTATTTATTTTCCAAGAAAATGTTGGTGTGAAATGGGCATGTTGGTGACAAATTTTACAGTACAAACGCTGGTGGACTTATTTTCTAATCTAATAGATTATCAAAGTGACAAGACTTCAAAATTTTTCAAAAAGTAACTTCTAAATTAAAACTGATCAAGTTCAGAAAAGAATTCGTTGTCGCGTTGATTGGAGAAGAGATTCAACCAGTTTCAACGAAATATGAAATTGCAAGAGCTTCATTAGTTAAAAATCTACCACCTACCGAAAAAAAACAGCAGCCGACAAAGCCATGTCGTATACGTATCCAAGCAAAAAATGCAGAGTAACGCGTTATTTCTGTTCATCATGTAAAGAAAAGCCAGCCCTTTGTGTGGAAGCTTGCTTTTAGAAGTTCCACAAACAATAAAATATCATTTTATTTCATGAATTTGAACTAATTTTTATAATCATATTTTTTATTCGTTTTTTAATGAGTTGTCTGTTCAAGCAAGCCAGCATTAATTTTTTGTTCTTTTCTCAGAAGCCATCTATCAATATTAGCACTTATATATGCCAAATTTAATCGTAGCTGCACAAAAATGGCAAGTAAACACCGGACGAAATAACTCGTAGTTGGCGTTCTAGAATAGAAATAAATCTACGAGTTATCTCGTAGTTGGCAGTCAACGTGTTAAAAGTGTCGAAATTGCCGCTATGGATTTGCAAGTGCATAGCCCGGACTTAAATCCTATCGAGCGTTTATGGAATGAGCTCAAGAGAAAACCTTGGGATAGCACCAGCTTAGAGATCAGAAAAAGATATCACCACAAGCGTGTGGCTTGATTTAATTTTTTGCGCACTTATGTATTTTATATTATCCTTCCATTTTTAAACTGAAATTACTTGGAATATACGCCCCCTTAGCTGATAGATTGAGTAGAAAATGCGGGAAATAATTTGTTAGGTGATAAATTGAATTTATACTACGAAATTAAAAGATTAAAATTTCAACAAAACAAAACATCAAACTTCGTCTTATTTATATCCAAACTAAAATTTGTGATATTAAGACTAATAGAATCCTAAACTTATTTATCTTGTTTTTTGTCACTCAGGAGAATCAAAAGTAATTTTACTGATACTTGAATAAGTTATCACCGTAAAAATCTAATTTTTTGAATAGACAACCATTTCAGAAATGTTTCAAGGAAATAAATTTGAAATTGGAGAACGATATGATGAGATATTCAGTACAAATCTTCGTCTTCTAGTTTTTCTTATTTAGGAGATATTTGTTATGTTTCAAGGTGAACAATCTGTTTTAAAATGTACAGCAATACAATTAGATCTCCACAAGCTCTTTAAGATTTAATAAATTTGATGAAACAAGAGGATAAACATCCAGTTTCATTTATCATTCGAAAACGGTTGTCCTTAAAGTTGCCGCGCATGCCTCAATTCCACGAAGGAAACCTGATCCTAGATGGAAACGAATATCACAGTAAGCTCGCGAATATCTAGCTGAATTACGCCAATGAAAATTTTCGTCTGAAAAGCGCATAGTATATCGCGATTTATTGAATAAAACGTCCACAAGCTGTTTAGGAAAAGGCTCTTTGTGTCATTTAATTGAATACGTTTGTGCTTTTGAGTTTGATCGATTGATCTTCTTTTATATATTTATTTTTTTAACGAATCGAGGAAACTTTTTATTTTTTGTGTAAGGAAAGATAAGGTGAGTGTGTTGCTATTTTTATCTTTATTTACCTAAATATTATAATTGTCATTTTTACTTTACCGGAGTATAAGTTTTACTTATGCAGAAGCTAGTATACTATGAAAATAATCAACATATATAGATAAATTAACGTTACTCAATGCGAAAATATGTTCCAGCCTTCAACCCTCTTCGGATATGAGAAACAACCCTCCAGTTTCTCAAATATTTTGTGATATATCACTACATTTTCATTAAAAAATAGTTTTCAAATTTATTATAAATATAAACGTATGAAATAATAAATTGCAGATTCTTTAGACTACATACAAAAACCAAAATGTGATATTCAGTTGTTCAAATGAAAAAATCATCATATCATAATAGGTTAATTATATCTAATCGCAAGTGTTATTTTTTCTTCCGAGTCATCTAAAACAAGAAATTTAGGTTTGTACAAGATATTTTCCACATAAACTCAAAGAAGATATCCAATAAATCGCGATCACGTTGACCATTTCTTCAATACTCGCTTTTCTATCCATCGATTTGGTAATGTGACGATAAGGTACTGCCGGATATTGTTGGTAATGCAGTGGTAGTTCATTTTGTTGGAATCATATTATAAACTTGTGGTTATGAATAACGCACCACCCTTTATTTCAATATCAAAAACTAAAATGTTAATCTTTTGGGTTTCTTTTTTTTTTTTCTATCACAAAAAGTTGAAGTATCTCAAATGTTAGCGATAAAATGTAGCAAAATTTCTTATCTTCAAATAACTGTTTTGGTGGTATTTTAAAATTTTAATTTTACGCATATTTTAATGTTTCATTCTATTGTTGTACCAAGTTGTGGACAGCAGTAAGTTAAGCCAATCAAGGTGTGTTAAAGTCGAGACTAGTTAAACAAAAAATGAATAGAGTTAGGCATCTAAGTCGACGCGAGGCTGAAAGAATAGCCAAGTTAGTTGGACTGGGACAAAGTTGTCGTGAAGTGATAAATCTATTTGGCGTACACCACACAACCATTGGCAAATTGATGCAAAGATTTCGAGAGACCAGTTGACATTCTAGGAGGCCTGGACAAGGACGTCCTTCAGTTTCAACTTCTCGAGATGACCGTTTTTTGCAAATAAATTCTTTAAGAAATCTGTCAATGACAAATGTCGAGCTCAACAACCTTTTACGAGAAGTCCGAAATGTAAATATCTCTGATAGATCAATAAGAAGACACCTCCAGAATGCTGGTCCGCCTCTGGATGTAATTGTTGCTAGCATTCTCTTGGGCATGCTTTAAATTAGGTGCTGTATCACTTTTTGAGGTATGTTTTCTCTTTCCTCTAATGTCGCTTGCTCAAGCTCATTTAAATTTTGAGAAGATGGATTTCGACGACGAAAGCGGCGTTTTAAAATGTCCCAAACATGCTCGATAAGATTCATATCTGGACTTCTTGGTGGCCATTCCACGGTATGAATTCCTATTTCGTTTAGGTAATTCAGAACATCTGCCGCAACGTCTGGTCTAGGATTATCATGCATTAAACGAAAATCATCACCAATAAATGGCCCAAACGGAACGACGTGATTTTCAAGAATATCTTGCTGCGTTAAGGGCGGGTCTAGGAAGAGACATTAATTCTGTGCGGGCATCAAAACAAATTTTTCCCTAAAACATGATAGACCCCTCCTTGGAACGGCTCCCTGGGAATGATACAAGACTGCGCAAATCTTTCTCCTCGCCGTCTTCAAATTTGATTACGTCCATCTAGATCTCTTAGACTGATTCTTGTGTCATCATTAATACTTTGAGCCCCGATGCGGTCCATAGGCTTGCAACTGAACTTTCCCTGAGATGTCCTAAGGACTGCTAGACGTATTTTATTTCAAACTTGCTCCTTGGCTCAAAGGACTGTAATTAAATGTGCTTTGCAGTTTTGTTGAACAGTCCTGGGCTCTTGAAAAATTTTACATATTTTTTAAAACACATCGCACATTTTGTGCACTTTACATAAAAGTATAAATCATAGTTCAAAGGATGAAAAAGCAAATTTTGTTTCTCAATACTACAAATAGGGTGAAACTTCAAAGAACTATGATGAAAATATTTATTTGGAGTGAAGAGTGCAAAATATTATGTATTTTGTATAGTGGTAAACTTTTTATTTCATTTTTCCTTAGATCCACACCCAAAAAATTTTTTGGGCTCATGGGAAAGTTTATCAAGTTTGGTTGGGGCTCAAAGTTTTAAATAAAACTTGGCACCAATTTTCTAAATTCAAATCTAAATGTTGCCTTGCAAATCATAGTCTAGCAACACGATGCTACCTGGTTAGCAAAGGAGAACTCTTCTCCTGTATAAACCAGCATTCTGGAGGTATCTTCTTATTGATCTATCAGAGATATTTACATTTCGGACTTATCGTAAAAAGGCTGTTGAGCTCGACACTTGTCATTGACAGATTTCTTAATGAATTTAATTGCAAAAAACGGTCATCTCGAGAAGTTAAAACTGAAGACTTTTTTGTATCCAGTGAATTTCTTTACGTGATTTAATAATTTTTTTCTACGTCCGTTATAATATTCACGTTTTTTCTCATTCATTTGCATTCATCAAGAACGTATTTTCGGAATCGGTCAAAAAGCGTGAAAAAAAGTACCTCAGTGGTGAAAGACATATTCAATGTTGAGTTCTGAACCTGCCGTGCGCAAAAATGCTTTTGGCTATATATATCATGCAAAAGAATCGGAAACTTTGACGAAGGATTAAGTAGAAAGATTTATAAAATAAGCTAGAGACGAAATATTTTAATTTGCAAAAGTACGTCTACGATATGTCTATAATTTATTATTAAATAAATCTCTTTTTCTCTTTTAAAATTACAATTCCAGAAAGCAAAACACGCATTATTCACGAATTCACTGTTAATATCAAAAACATGACAATAGAGTAATAATTTCTTTTACAGCAATATAATTGACCTCAAGAATTTTCCTTTGTGTTATCTTCCTTATTTTCAACAGTTACTATTAAATGAATCTAATTTCCTGTTACATAAACCTTTAAATAATTATTAATAGGTACATTTTAGGTGATCATCTAAAAACGAGGTCTCAAAAATGGTTAGGCACTATTACGAATACATATGTCGGAATTTCAACTCAATATAGACATAATTGATGTTACACCTCAAGTATATGATAGCCGATTAATAATTTTTATAGACGGAACGTGTCTTTGTTGACGCATTATCAATTGAATCGTCAACTAACATTAGCAGGTTGAAAATTAAATGATAATGTTGCAGAGATAATTTTTTATATTTCCGAGGAATATTTAGGTCTGAAAAAATAGAATATTTCGATCTATTATCAGGACGATACTTGATGAATTTCTCAGTTTTTGTCTAGGGTTTCATATAGAATTTATTTTAGAATATATCTTAAAAAATCTCTCTCCCTCTCTCTCTACCCTCTATTCTATTCTATTTCTAAAACTTTTTACACATTTCGACCGCTTCTAAATTTAATCTTTTAAATAATCAAATTGTTCATCAATTTCATTTTTATTTCAAATTCGGAAATAAAATATCATCATAAATAAAAACCATTTCATTACATCAGACAAAAAATGTTTTTAAAGAAAAGTGCAAATAAGTGCAAGAAATCGATTTTGAAAAGCTAAAATAATACCAAGTATTTGAAAACTTGGAACCCAACTAAAAGCTTACATATATATTTTGGAAAATGTTTAAATAATATTGTTTTATTTCGTTTTTTGTTTTAAATAATATCAATATAATAATATTATATAATATAATAATAATAAACATAAACTTTTCTGCGGATATAATTTTATTAAAATGTTCTTACATACCTGAAGTCGAAGGTTCCATGTTGAAATTCAAACAGAAACTATGAAAATATAACTTTAAATCCACACAAAAAAAATTCAGAATTCAAATCTACAACAGGTCCGGGAGCCGGTAATCTCCAAAGACACGTGATCGGAGAATTGAAAAATTTTTATATAAATCGACAGCTATTAATTAGAGGAATAAAATGCACTCGGTAAGCGTTGATTTATTCGGCCGAAAGTATAAAAAAATAATTATTTTAAAAAAATCAAAAATGTTTTCCCGTCATCGCGAATTTCGATAAAAAACGGTCTATTCGATAGGAAATTTTGTGAATTAATGAAAAAAATCGACTTACCAATTTTTTTCGGCCGGAAAGGCCCGGCTCACCTATTTAAAGGGTGTGATTAGGGGATGAAATTTCCCCATCATTCCGGAAAACTTTTTTTATGTAAATTTTAAAAATATGGTGGTATCGTGCCTAAAAACGGCCGGAAATATCGCGCATGCCAGTTCTATTGTATACGGACTCGATTCTCATCAATAGCAATAAGCCTTCAATTACATAAATTCACTCTGTAACAAGCGTCCATATAACAATAAAAAATATTATGAATGCATCTAAATGTTGTTGATTTTGGGTCTCTCCTGTTTTAAAACTAGTTTTTTTAATACATAATTTGAAAGAAAGATAAAATTTGACGTTTCGTTTTTTCTTTAAATCTTTATCAAAAAAAATGTTATTTATATCTTAAATTTTTTGAACTTTTAAAGGGATAAATAGAATTGAAGGAAATAAAGGAATTTTTTTTTCGCGTTGTATTATGTATGTATTAATTAATTGTATTAAATAATTAATACAATAAACAATTGTTTATACTAAAGCAGAACATAATTATTATCATTCATGTAAACTATCGTCATCACAATTATAATGTCTCTCATCCTCTGATTCGTCACATTCTTCATTATTTTCATGGTGAGTCAGAATTTCTCCAACTTTTAGTGGTGCCGCTGGCCCGTTATATGACAATGGTTCGAGTGAATTGCCATACAAATTCGGTTGGGGATCATATGAAATGCATTTTGGTTCCGTCACATTTTGCCACATTTTATTTACGAATATTGTGCGTGAAATTTTTTGTGATGAGGCTTTCCAGCACGGCGGAATGCTACTAGAATTAAAATTCATCATGCCTTTATAAAATTGTTCTTTGTCACTTGTACTGAACTTCAAAAATAATTCAAATCTTGCAGCATTCACATCACTATATTGTACATTGTAGATTTCATTCTCGAATCTTTGTATTATATCTATTTTTTCATTATTATTAAATAATTAATATAATCAATAAAATATTTTGATACTCTTCATTTTGTATCAATAAATTATATAGATCATATGATCCAACCGAATGTGTATTGCAAGTCATGGAAAATCATAAACTCGAACCATTGTGGTGTAAAAGCCCAGCGTGCACCATTAAAAGTTGAAGAAAGTCTGAGTCAACATGAAAAGAATGAAGAATGTGACGAATCAGAGGATGAAAGACATTATAATTATATATATATAATTATATATATAATAATAATATTATCTTAAATTAATACATTGATTACGATATTTTGATCAACTGATATAAAAATGGACGCGGGAAAAAAATTTCCTATATTTCCTTCGATTCATTTATCCTTTTAAAAATTTAAATTTGAGATATAAGTAATATTTTTTGATAAAGACGAAACGTCAAATTTTATCTTTCTCCCAAAAATTATTAAGAAAACTAATTCCAAAACAGAAGAGACCTGAAATCAAGAAGATTTAGAAACATAAATATAGGAAAAGGTCTAAAGAATAAGAAAATATTTTGATAAAGACTTAGAGAAAAGTCGAAACGCAAATTTTATCTTCCAAAAATTATTAAGAAAACTAATTTTAAAACAGGAGAGACATAAAATGAAAAAGATTTAGAAACATAAACATATCAAAAGTTCTGAGAAATAACAAAATATTTTGATAAAGACTTAAGGAAAATTCGAATTATAACTTTTATCTTTCTTCCAAAAATTATTAAGAAAACTAACTTTAAAACAGAGGAGACCCAAAATCAAAAAGATTTAGATAAACATAAACATATCAAAAGGTCTAAGAAATAAGAAAATGATATATATATATATATATATATATATATATATATATATAGCGCAGAAAACACCTCCCTTTTTGCGTTTAAAGGATCAAATAATTGTAATGATTTTTCAGTGATTAATCGTTGAAAGAAATAAAAAGGGATAAAATAACACAATGTAACCCTAACCTAACCTAAATAAACTAGACTAAATTCCCTACGAAGCTGCGAAGCTAAACTATAATGTATAAATTATTTTCTTTTTTTTTGGAGCTTCAAAGTTGAAAAACTAGCTGAAGGGATATATATCAAATTTTTCATTATAATTTTCTCTATAACAAACTAAAATTTTAACGAAATCGGAGGGGTATAACCTAATCTAGATAATTACCAAAAAGTTTTTCGGGATGATTTGACAAAATTTCCTATCGATTAGACCGTTTTTTATCGAAATCCGCGATGACGAGAAAATATTGTTTCTTTTTTTTAATAATTATTTTTTTTTTCATACTTTCAGTCAAATAAATTGAGTGCATTTTGTTCCTCTACTTAATAGCTGTCGATTTATATAAAAATTTTGCAATTCCGTGACCATGGGTCTTTTGAAATTGCCGGTTCCCGGACTATACACGTACACTATCTATAGAAAACTGACTTTAGTACAGGGATGGGTAGTAACCGCTCGGGATTAATGATAACATTTACCTATGTTATAATGAAGGGGATATTGGTTTTTCCAAAAATTATAAAAAGTAGGCGTTCTTTGCTAATTACTTTCTCGATTTATTGCCAGGTATAGGACCTTTCTGCCAGTGTGCGGCTGATCTATCAATTTTGACTGTTGATGTTTGACCTGATATATGAGAACTCGCATTGTTTTGGTGGAGAATGATTCATCTTTTGTGATTGGTTTCCCTAATTTTTTCTTACATTTCTTCAATACTTATGTCAAACATATGCTGATGTACCATTAAAATGATCTTTCTACTTTACTTTAATGGTAAGGTGAAGAAAAAACAATCGTCAATTTGCTACGAAATGCAACTTGAACTCGAAAGACCCATACAGTCAATTCTTGCTTAGTTTCCGTTTCATATGCATAGATCCATGATTTGTCACGATCTTAGACATCTTTTGAAGTACTGCGATTAAAATTTTTCAGCATAACAGGCATAACTTTCGACAAATACCGCATACATTTTGTTTTCAAAGTTCCAATTCCATTACAAATAGGTAAAGGACGACATATTTGTCAAAGTAAATGTAATAGAACATCCATGATTTTATTTTAAGCTTCTTTCGAATCCTCTCATATCATATTGTTCGCGAAAAGCTCCATGTTTTTCTATATCAACAGATTCATGAGTGAATTTTGTTCATCATCAAGTACGAGCAATTCCAATTCAATTTGCAAAGTTCATCGTCGTCAATAAAACGTTTTATATTGTGGTCTGAATTTTATGTATTGGTTACTTCAGCTAACGCTTTATCCTATTTTGTAGACAAATGCGCAATGTACGGGTTGTTAATAGAAAATATGTCCGAGTATATCAAACAAACGTACGGAGAAGACAAATGGGAAGAGATTCGACGTGCAGCTGCTGTAGATCAACCAAGTTTCAGTACACATCAAGTCTATCCAGAGGGATTACTATCGAGATTAACCAAAAAAGCCGTTCAGGTAAGAATCTACTAGTTCTCTACGTCAAAACTTTTTTATTCGCTTAAACAGAGGATAGACCACAAAAAAGTGTAAGAAAAAGTGAAAAGTTTGCCTATATCTGGATACAGCACGGCCATATTATAGCCAATTTAATTGAGACATAGTTGCCATAAAAGCATAATCGAAATATTTAGGACGATCCTGAAAAACGTAGTAATAGTACAGAATCCTACCGCTCAATTCTACAAGTACTTGTTTTTTTTTGACGGAACTTTCTTTAAATGAAGTTTATCATTTTTTAATTACTTCCCATTTTCGAAATTTTTTGAACACATGCAGCCCTCCACTAAAAAAATTATATTTCTAAGTTTAAGTAAGTCGAGTCTAATATTTTTGGGATTTGGACAAATAACACTTATAGCTTTCAAAATCTGTGAGAATCTTGACAAAAATTTATATAGGATGTTCAGAAAATGGTGCCGAATTTCGCAATTTAAAAACTTTGAAAACTTAATTTTTTCAAATGGCAACCCCCATTTTTCTCTTCACCATTGGATTTCTAGGATTTAAAATAAAGAGACTTCGTTAGTAAATTCATATATATCAAATGTGTCCAAAAAATTTTGAAAATGTGAAATAATTATAAAATGATGAACTTTAGCCATACGATGCCTCATATAAAGGTATATTGAAATTTTGCGTAATTTCCAAAAAAATAAAATTAAAACCATAGTATTCCTTTTAAAATAACGAAGTTTTGGTCCACTTCCGGTATAACCGGAAGTTTCAGGAAACTGAAACTATTTTAGCTGAAATGAGAATTTCGAAAAACCCATGCAAGCAAATTTTTAGAACACTAGTCGCAGTACTTTCCCATATACATATCGTACAGGTGTAGGTCAGGGATTTTAGCTAATATCCCAGGACAATAGACAGTTGGCTGATGGCGCACCATACATGCCTATTCTCCCAGAATATTAGCTAAACGCCGGACAATAGATTATTGGTCAAAAAATGACCAAGCGTTTGTTCATTCTCCTGGGACTTTAGCTAAAATTTGGATAATAGAATATCTATTGAAAATGGCCAAGGGTTTATCTGCTATCCTATACTTCTAGCGAAAAGGCTAATACCGAAGCCAATTTCAATGTTTGTTTTTATTTTTGAATTCACACTGAGGTTCGCACTGATACTTTCTTGACTTTCCGTATTTTCCATACAGAGTCTTGTCCAGTTTTGTATATTATTAGTTGATACGTGAACTCGAAAAGTCATTTGCAAAAACTCTTTAGAATGGAGAAGATCATTGTTGATCGTGAAAATTTTGAAAAGGAGCTGAAAGATTTGCTTAATAGTCAGAAAGAAAATTTTAGAAGCTCATGCTCAGACTGATTTCTAATTCTGTAAACCCAATAGTCTATTATCCGAATTTTAGCTAAAGTCCCACTAGAATAAACAAACGCTTGGTAATTTTTCAACGAATAATCTGTATGTCGGCATTTAGCTAATACTCCGGGAGAATAGGCTTGCGTGGCCCTCCATCAGCCAACTGCTTATTATCCTGGGATATCAGCTAAAATCTCAACTTGTCTATTGACCTACGACATACTATCGATTCAGCTCGTCGTGAAGGACCCTGTACATTTTGCCTGCATGAATCAGAGTTCCTACTCAATGTCACTGTAATTGTCAGTGACATGATTCAATAATTAATATGAAGTCAGTGGAAGTAAAAATTCACTCAGTATCTCCTCAGTTAACTGAAATTCAGGAAGCTGCCATTATTGCCAAATTGGTGGATCAGAAGCCTCAGCAACTCATCAAGGTATTAATGCGAGTACCGTAGCCAGAACGAAGAAGCTATGGAAACAAAACAGAACCTAGTGCCGAAAGGCTGAATCAGAAGAAAGAAGATTTTCAAATGAAGCACAAAATTTTGTATACTGTAGTATTCTATCACGATCATCTTCCAGTAATTCCTAGGAAATTTTATTATTATGAAGTTTCACTTTTAGTTTTTTTGAGCAAACCCCATTGCACTCGAATCAACTAGTTCCTGCCGTGTAGAGATGCCTATGGATATTGATCTTGAACTTCAGTAGTGTTTGGAAAAGACGTGCCTTATAGCTGATTTCACAGGCTTGCACTTTTTCGAAGAAACGAGTCCTTTCTTCTATGCTTTTTTTTGTTTTTGGTCAACTCTGGGTCGCCTTTAAGTCGAATTTCTCTCTTCTATATTGAGTCGAGCATCCTAAGGGTATGCTTGGGAGCCGAGTTCCAAATGTGCGAGTAATACTTCAAAGCCGAATGAATTTGGGCTTTGTAGAGGATTCGAGTATATAGCTTTTGGGTCTCAAAGAGGGGTCCAAGTTTTTGTGAAGCTGCCTTAGCTAATTCTTATGCATTAAACTCAAATTGCTTCCATTCCACACCAGAATATTTTCAAGATCGGTATTGATGGTAGTGATTTAGGTGTTGTCCGCATTTAAACTATATATCATGCTGTTTTGTCGAGTACAGGAGTAAGAGAGTAGGTGACAAGATGCATTGCTGAGGAGCACTAGCATTGACCTTGAACCATTCTGTTTGTCCCTCGGTCTTTGAGAAAGCTACTAGTTGATGAGTGAGGACGACAAACTAAATGATCTCAATTTATTAAAAAGGCTGGCGTTGCAAACCTTCGTCAAAAGCCTCCGATATGCCCAATGCGATTGTTCTGGATTCCCCATATTTCTATATAGCTTGAGGAAATAGTTTGAGACATGGGCCGGGTTCATCCATGTTAACGAAAGCCGTACTGTTGTATCATTGCGTTGTTTGCCTGGTAAAGATATTAGAATTGTTTTCATTGCATGTTCGTTATGTCTAAATTGTCTTTTCACTCTACTCACTTATTTTTCACTGGGTGTGTTGGAAAAATCGCAATAAGATCCTGAATATTCAGTATTTTAACCAGTGAATTCATTTCAAATTAAAGAGTCGTGATAGTTTCCTTTATTTCCAAAATATTTGTGATTTTACATAATGTTGGTTATGCCCTTTTTCCAGATACTGCAAGTGAGCGAAAAAGAGTTTTCTGACCAAATGGGTGTATTTTTTATTGGATTTGTGAGTCAATATGGATACGATAGAGTTTTGTCAGTATTGGGGAGGCATATGAGAGATTTTCTCAACGGTCTTGATAATTTACACGAATATCTGAAATTTTCGTATCCGAGAATGCGAGCTCCGAGTTTCATCTGCGAAAACGAAACGAAACAAGGATTGACGTTACATTACAGGAGTAAAAGAAGAGGATTCGTGTATTATACAATGGGACAGATAAGAGAAGTGAGTAGAAAAAAAATAGGTTCGTATTAGAATCGCTATCATGCGATTGTTACTGTTGTTTCAGGTTGCCAGACATTTTTATCATAAAGAAATGAAAATTGAGTTGGTAAGAGAAGAATTATTATTCGATATGGTACACGTTACGTTTCAATTGACTTTTGACAACAGGGCGTTCACTTTAGCATCTTTAGCGATGACCAGAGAGGAAAAACATTTGCCAATAAGTGCTTCAGTATTATTTGAAATATTTCCATTTTGTATTGTTTTCGGGTAAGTGTTTTTATTCGCTATGAACATCGACTTATTAGAGGTTATGGACCCGCCTTAACTATTTTTTCACAAGTAGTTCCAATGTGCCAAAATTAGAAAGAGAGAGAGAGAGAGTGTGTGTGTACTGAATAGGGCAAAAATCCATGCTTATTGTGTAGAATATAAATATGATTGTTACCAAAACTCATTGAATATTATAATTAAAATGACAGTTTTTTAAAAATTTTAATTGTATACTAATTAATACCAGCATTAAATGATATATAAATAAAACAATAGGGATGATTCAACTAACTATTAGTCAAATCTTGCCATTTCCTAAATCAGAATTTATGCTCATATTTCTAAAAAAAATTGGCTTGATTAAGATTTGTCTCTTTTTATATAAATAAATATTTTAGTGCATCTAAATTGTTCTCGATTTTAGGTCTCTTCTGTTTCAAAATTAGTTTTTTTAATAATTTTTGGAAGAAAGATAAAATTTGACGTTTTGACTTTTCTTTAAGTCTTTATTAAAATATTTTCTTATTTCTTAGACCATTTGATATATTTATGTTTCTAAATGTTCTTGATTTTAGGTCTCTCATGTTTTAAAATGAGTTTTTTTTTATAATTTTTGGAAGAAAAATAAAATTTGACGTTTTGACTTTTTTTAAGTCTTTATCAAAATATTTTCTTATTTCTCAGACCTTAACATAAACATATGTTCCTAAATCTTCTTTATTTCAGGTCTCTTCTGTTTCGAAATTAGTTTTTTCAATAATTTTTGGAAGAAAGATAAAATTTGACGTTTCGACTTTTATTTAAGTATTTATCAAAACATTTTTCTGTTTCGTTCATGGTTAGGGACGCTTTTAAATAAATAATGAACAGAAGAAAAATCTCAAGTTATCTAGCTTTTTTTTAAATATTTATTACATCTGTACACTATGGAAGTTGAGCATTATGTGGTTTGGTATTGGTTTTTGCTTAGAATATTACATAAAATGCAATAAAATGTTCTACAGGGTGTTTGAAAGAAAAAGGTGATCCCGTCTCTAGAATAGATAGAAAACCTAAAAATTTTTGGGGTTTGCTCAGTAAAAAATTTTCTTTTCGCCATCCATATATATATATATATATATATATATATATATATATATATATATATATATATATATATATATATATACATTTTTTACGATTTTGTCGCAACTACTGGCAACAATGTATTAAAATTTTTTACGAATATGTTTTTGAAGCTGATACATCCAATGAATTTATTTTTATGTCTGATTTTCATAGAGGGCTAGTTACACGGTTCGTACCAAGTAGTATTGAACATAACTTTTTCAATATTATATTTACTGAGCACAAAATTTCAAGTGAACTGGAACAATATTTAATTTTACACCAAAAAGGTACATTTGATAAAACTCGATACTGTGTACCGTTTTCCGAATATTTTGATTTGAAAATTATGAAGTAATAACCGATGCTGATATGAAATGATGATAAATGTATTAATTAAACAAAAATTAATGAAAATTTAAAAAAAGGCTAATAACATAAGTTCATTTTTTTTTTCTAAAGAATCCATCAATGTTCTAAACAGTTAGGACTCAGCTTTGAGGTTATTAAAGTCACGTTGAATTCTGTCTTCCAATTCTTAAGGTAAATTTACCTTTGTAGCATAAACTTTTTTAAAAAAATGCGGCCAAACTATGTAATCCAAGGGATTAAGATTTTCAAAGAATTGTGCTATAATAATGCATATATTCAAAATTCATCAAACTTTTCGTGCTGAAACTGAAATCTTCATCGTTGCTTTCACATTTTAGGAAAATAGTAACTATTACAAAGAAATTTTCAAATGTTTGTCGTACGCTACCTTCTTCTTCTTCTTATTCATTTTTTAATATCTCATGATCTGTTAGTTTTGCAGGTTCCTCTGTATCAGTTCCTGGGAGGTGGACTGCCAGCTGTCCATCCATCTTTTGGGTGGTCGTCCGGGTTCTCTTTTTCTATTGGTTTCCCTTCAAGTACGATGCGTGGCAGTCTACTCTCTTTCGTTCTTCTCACCTTGATTTACCAGTATCATTTCTTTGTTTCCACCATCTTACGATATCTTGCACCCCACATTGTTCCCTGATGTCAGTGTTTCTGATTCGATCTAGTCTTGTTTTTCCCACTAGAGTCCCTAGCGTTTTCATTTAGTACGCTACCAACATCTAATAATTGCTACAAGTTACTTAAGTTTTAATACAATCAGTTGACAAGAATGATATCAAACTAGAAATGGAACAACTAGGAGAAGAAGACAAGTAGTTCCAGAAGTACTAGATTATAAGTTCAACTACAAATCACCTGTTATGAATATGAGACTAAATAACGTATACTTTATACAACTGTTCTGAGAATAGTGCTGAAAATTGAAAACAAAAATTGAATAATGAGAGCTTTGGTTGAGCAATTACATATTACAATGTTGAGAATACCGAAGCTTTTGACCTCAAACTAACATGTCAGCGATTATCAATATAAGTTGAAAAATATATTTCTACATACTATTGAAGATTTTCAAAAATATTTCAGCCATTTTTCACGCTTAATTTCTGTTTGAGATTCGTGAAAGTATTTGTGAGAATTTTTTTGAAAATGGACAAAATTGGAGCATTGGGTTGACATTAAATTTCGTTTTTAAAAGTAAGTACGTCTATGGAAGAGGAGTTAGACACTGTGTACCAGGTGGACAACTAAATTGGCCGTTGGCCATATCTCAGGAACGGATTGTGTTACAGCTCCGGAAAAAAAGTTATATCAAAAGTTGACTGAGGAACACGTTGAAATTCAGAATTATAGGTTCACCACTAGAGGGTGTATTTGTAAATAGTGAAATGAAAAACCAATTTTTTTTAAATTTACCCAATTAAGTATATACAAAAGTCGAAGTTTTCAGCAAATACGCCCTCTAGTGGCGGACCTAAAATTATGAAAATAATTTCTACGTATTCCTCGAGGCCACTTATGTTATATTTTTTCTTAAAGCTTTGATATAATCGGTTCCTGAGATATGACCGACGGCGGTTCTAAGAGTCAGAAAAATTTTTAGCAGCTGAATACAAAAATCTCATCAAATGGTATCCTTCTGACTGAAGAATTATGCAAGCGTAAGCTATCCGCGCGTTTGGTGACGCGTTGGTTCGCTTTGAACAAAAAGCGAATTGGAATGATCATTTTCTAGGAATCAATATTTTTTGCGTCGACAAAACATTCAAGACGGTGAATTGCAAATGTTTTTTTAAATAGTCAAAAAAATAAAGCAACAACAGAAAAGTTTTTAAGTATCATTGCTTATTAAGGTAAAGGGAGAAAAGACAAAAACGACTGCATTTGTAGGGCGTTATCGTATACGTAAATGCCTATTTTGACAAGGAAGACCCTACTATTATTTGGAAGCGTTTATCCCTCGTTATTCTTCCTTTACAAATTGCACAATTCATGTAATAGTTTTCTCTTAAATTTTTGATGAAGAAGGATAATCTCCTAGTATCTGAAAGGTCTATAAATCTTTGTTAGAGCTAATTTACTTCTTCAGATAGCAGCGTATCCACTTAATATTATATATAATTGAATGATGATATTCAAATCCTATCTATTTTCTTTTTTAGTTCCGATATGATTGTAAGAAGCATAGGAAATTCATTGATGGTCATCCTTCCGGATCTAGTGGGAAAAAAGATAACAAATTGGTTCGATTTAGTTAGACCATTGATCGCATTTAAATTTGGATCGGTAAGTTTGTTTATCATACTAATATTTTGATTTCAAAGAGGAGGGGAAAGACAATTTTTGATATATTTAGTGGTCATAATGAACAGTTACAACTATGCATAGCTAATAAATTGCTAACTTCAATACCACGTGCTTACTCAAAAAGATATAGTGTTAAATTACTCAACATGAATAACGTTTATATCCAAAAAAAATCACCTTGTGATTTCTTTGCAACAAAAATAGATTCCTCAAAGTTTTCGAAATATACCACAACTTCTTTGAAGTTCCCAATCAATATTTCATATTTCAAAAAAATTATGTTATGTAATATATAACTATCTATCTAGAAATAACGTTGGGACAAACTTCCAGAGACAGGATAAAGGAAAGAATACAAGCGTATAGAAGAAATAAAAACCTATTAAAAAACTAACAAAAAGAAAGAACTTAGAAGAAACGAGTGAGAGATGATGAAAACTATAACAGGTCCAAACCTAGCACAGAAGGGCGGGAGGGGAATGAAGATATAGAGAAAGAACTAGAGAAAGAAAATATAGTGAGATACATAAAAGCACAAAGTCTCAACTGGGCTGGGCATATAATGAGGAGAAAACCAACTGAAATGGTCAAAAGAATAAAGCAATGGATCCCATTGTGGCAAAGGAGAAAGGAAAAGTCAAAGAAGACTTGCAGAAACGAAATAGAGAAGACATAAAAGCACAAAAGGAATGGAAGTTAATAACAAAAGCAGTCAAGACAAACGATAAACTATAAAGAAAACAAAAATAGAAAACTAGGATTAATCCACCTCAAGAAACGATTTTAAAGCGCTAAAAGCGATAGCCATAATCCAAAGTATTGAAAGGCTTGATGATGATGATGATGAATATATAACTATAAAAATTAAATTGAAGTAATAAATGGAGATTGAGATTTGGACTTTTTATCAGAGAATTTTCTCTTTCTAAAGAATTCATTTTCCAATTTTTTAATTGTACAAAATTTCTGCAAAATATTAAATACTAGAGAACAGACTCTACTCACTGTACTTATGCGCAACCTTTTCTACAGCAGATGTAGAGGTGAAATTTCGTCTCCATTTAATTATTTTCTTCATGTTTGACCCGTCTCTAGTTCAGGCCACTTTTTGTTATTTCCTTCACGGGCTGTCACTTCTCTTCTTTTTGATTGTTTTATTCTACCGTGATTATGAAATGTTTGTTTTTATGATAAGGTTAGTTTATTGTCCTTTGATGTTAATTGATGCTTCTATGTTCCTGTATTTAGTGTGATTCATATTGAGTACCTAGTCTTTTTTGCGAAATTGTCTGATTGGTTTGATGCTTTTAACGCTTTCTAAAATTTTCTGACGGATCTTCCTATGGTTTATACATGAATTTTATCTATCCGTAACGAAACTATGTGAAAAAATATTGTGAATCATTTCTATTTAGAGAAAATATTCCCGCATAGTGCGTAAAATTCGCGACCGCACGAATCCTATCCCGACTGCGTCAATTATAATTTTAGCTTATGAAAATTCGTTTTAAAAAACTCCATTAATACAAACAAAACTCTGTTTAAATTTTATAAGCTGATAAACCTAGTTAATTTCACAAATGAATTACTAACGTTAATTGAAAGGTATTTTCAGCGATCCAATTTTATAATAAAATAAACGCTGACACATGTTTACAAAATATGATCTTTTTAGAATAATCTAGATTTTTCTTCATGTAACTCCTCCATCCCTAAGAATGAAAAATAGCGGAGGTATTTTTCAGATCCTGTTTGTGGCTCTTCTTTATTCAAATTCATATTCTTCTTTTCTTCAATTTTCTGATTTCTTGAAAGTCTTCAGCGATCTGAAGTTCCTGTTTCTCGAAGAAAACGTAGATATTCGCGCTTCTGTATTAAAATACGTAGTCGGGTCTCTCACCGCACTATGCGTAAAATTCGCGACCGCACAAATCCTACTCCGACTGCGCCAATTATATTTCTTCCGAAAATTCTGCTTCCAAAAACTTTATTAATACAAAAAACAAGGCTTACAATTTTATAAGCTGATAAACTTGACTAATTTCACGATTTCACGTTCATTGAAAGGTATTTTCAACAATCCTATTTGTGGAAATATGTGACTGTATTATCCGGCTGTTATAAATACACATTATTCATAGACTTCGATTATAGATAATTTCATGATTATTAGATATTCATAAAAATATTTTTTGACAAAATTCATTTACGAATAAAAAAATGTACAACTGATGCTTTAGTTTCACTTCATACACCATTCATAACTTTTGGTTTTACATTTCCTAGATACTCAACCGTACTAATAATATTTTTGAATTGGTGACAGTGGAGCCCATATTGAATGAAAAACCATCGGAACGAAGACGGGGACACGAATTGGTACTTAGCGATGAAATGGAAATGTCTGAAGATAGAAATTTGAGACTTAAAGGTAATGGTCTTGTAAAATGCAATGAGAAATATGCTCAGACTTCAGAACTGAAGACAGTAAGTACTGAGGGCTGATAAAAACGTTTCACTGATATTCTATACCTTCCACTAGAAATTATAATTCTAAACATTATCTTCAAATATCTCTTTTTAATTTCTGAGTGCGCACATACTCAATTTATTCTGCTCCTATAGTTACCCAAATACCGTACCGATTCTAAAGATATGAGGAACGTAATAATAGTACCTTTATTTTCATTCTTTCATGAACAACAAGAAAAATATTTAGCCAAACTAGCCGACGAAGAGATAAGTGAAAAATAAGTTATTAGCCAACTTTTTTTATCTAAAAACTAGGTACAAGAGGGATAAACCGTATTACACTCGAGTAGTTCGAGCGGACCCTACCGTGTGGAGATGCCTGTGGTGGATATTGAACTTGAACTTTAATAGGTTGTAGTGATCTGGGTGCCTTTATATCTGATTTCACGGGCTTGTACTTAGACAAAGGAGAACTCACGATATTTGGACTTTCTGGGCGTCTGCAAGTGAACTCGGTACTTAAGAACCACGTCTGCCTCTATTGGTAAAACATAGTTAAAACAGCGCCTTTTCTTTTCTGGATCACATATAAATCAAATTGCTATCATTTTTATTTTGTCGAGCCTCCTCAGAGTACGAGCCCAAAATGTGCTAGCAATATTGCAAAGATTGTCGACTTTGGGCCTTATATAGAATTAGAAGATGGTACGAAGTATAAAGCTCCAAGTTTTTGTGAAGATGCCTTAGCTAATTCGGCCACGTGACTATACCAAGAATATTGCTCCAAACCTCAACACCCAACAAACAAATTTACCGTGACGGTGATTTTTAAATCCAAATAGGACCAAATCTTCAGCTCTAGAACCAGCATCTTTTTCAAAAACAGCACCCTGGATCTTTTCTACGTTAACCTCAATCAAAATACTTCCACCCACCCACGAATAATTTCCCGATCGGTATTGGTAGGGATAATCTTTAGCTGTCTATGGATTTGAGTGTTAGTCGAGTTTATTTGAATTTATGTGATTCGTTAATGTACAGGAGATAGATAGTAGATTGATAGATGCATCCCTGGGGAACACCAGCGTTGACACTAAAACCTTTCTGAGGTGTGTCTCCATCGATAAGGACCTGGATGGGGCTTTGTAAAAGCTACGTCAGTCAGTCGATAAGTGAGAACGACAAACCAAACTATCTTAATCTATTTAAAAGGTTTGACATACCAAACCCTGTCAAGCTCTTTCGATATGTCCAGTGCGATAGCTCTGGATTCACTAAATTGTTCTATAGGCTCAGTCCATACATTGGTATGGACTGAAATACAAGGTATTTCAAGATTTGCTGGCACCTATAGTTATGCAAAACTTAAAACCCAATTCACGTCGCCTAGATCCGCTCGTCATATTCGTCATGTTCGCGTTTATTCTGTGTACCGCTTTATTGTTTTAAGAGTTGACAAGAGAGACTCATATGACCACGGAACAAAATTGCAATCACCTGTGTGGGTCATTCAAGACGAGCTAAATCCAACAAACACGTCGAGGCAAACGGATGTTTTTTCATCACTACCAGCAACGTTAGAGCAATGTGAAACGGTCAACTCCGAATTGTACACAGCCATTTGTCTGCTAAAAGTCATCGAACAAATTGGAACATTTGGACAAAATCAACGTAAATGGGAATTATTCATTATCATGATAATGCTAGCTCCCACACAGCTAATTCCACTAACCTAACCAAATTTCGTAGCTAGTCAGAGTGAGAGAAGTGCTCAAAAACTGGTTCAATCGCATAGAAAAGCATCAATCTTGGAGGTGTCGTGTCGATAGGGCGTCTGGTCACAGTGTTTTTGTCAATTTTGTCAGAAGCTGGCGTTGGACGTGGTTACAAGTGATTTTGTTGACGCTTTCACTCTACAATTATAATAGTTCATTCAGTTCTCGATATTTTTAAAAAGTGAATAACAAATATTTAAATCTATTGATGATGAATTTGTTGCTACATTAATTTTCATTAGAAGAAGACGATGATGAGGAAGAGCAGATGTTAATTCATCAGATTTCCCTGAAGAATCGTAGGATACAACCTATATTTTTGAAAAGAACTGAAGAATGATATTGTAAATTATTGATTAATCGTTGCGAGAGTTTTTTCGTGAAACTTCGACCAATTCTAGGGGTTTTCTTACAAAAATCACTCAGCAGCGCGTCTGATAAGTTAGTGTAGATACAAAATTCACCTCGTTTATCAACATTTTGTTATATGGCTATATTTAAACATAGCTTACAATTCTTAATAAATTATCATGACAATAATTTTCGATATTGAAAAAAGTACTTTGCACTTGAGTCGATTTCATTATTTATATCATACCACGTATACGACCCAAAAATTTTAAAATCTGTCGATTGTGTTCAAGTTTTTAAAACATACAGAACTTTTTATGAAGAATAATATTTTTTTTTTCGTAGTATTAAAAGAAATTTTCTCATATGGTGCGAACGAAAGTTGACATAGTGTATATATGAAAATCTTTTCTTGTTTTTTGGACATTGGATATATTAAAATGCGATTTATTGGTTGATCACCCGATATTTTCAGGCCAAATGATTTATATGGACAACTGGAGAATGATGATGTATTTAGGAACACCTGTGATGCCAGATCTAAATTCTTTAATAAATTCTGGACTCTATATTAATGATCTCTCTATGCATGATTTCAGTCGGTAAGGCTTTTATCTCCTCTAGCCATTTATACCACAATTATAATAATTTCAAAAATTTTTAGAGATTTGATGTTAGCCGGTACTCAACAATCAGTGGAGCTTAAGTTAGCTTTAGATCAAGAGCAGTTGAAAAGCAAAAAATTGGAAGAGTCGATGAGAAAACTGGACGAAGAAATGACAAGAACAGATGAATTGTTATATCAGATGATCCCCAAACAAGTAGCTGATAGATTAAGGAAAGGAGAAAATCCAATAGATACTTGTGAGGTAATTGTTAATTATTTATTGACGAATAATGTAAGTTCAAGCCCAATCATTATATTCTTTTTAATTCTATTCTGTTATTTTTCAGATGTTCGATAGCGTGTCTATTCTCTTCTCAGATGTGGTAACATTTACAGAGATCTGCAGTAGAATCACCCCCATGGAGGTAGTTTCAATGCTCAACGGCATGTACTCAATATTTGATAAGTTAACAGAAAGAAACAGCGTGTACAAAGTGAGTATCAATAATAATTGTTTGAAATGTTTAAACTAATCATTTAATTTGAAATAAATGAAACTAAAACTAAAAGTCGAAAAGGAAAAAGTGCATGTTTCATTAAGTGTTTTATACATCTTGATAATTTCACTTTTGTTATTAATATTTGAGTATTAGTTTAACCCGTACTTTTGGTGTATATAGAAGGTGAAAAAATGTCTATTATAAAGTATCGAGGTTTCATCAGTGGTTGTGGTATAGGCACGTTAATTAGTCTTTTTTAAAAAGTGGTACACCCTTTGGGGTCAATATCGGTTTCCAAGGGGTCGACATAAACGAAAACTGTTTTTGGGGGTCGACGACGTCTAAAAATCGGCCCGTATTAACTAACCCGAGTTCGGAAAAGGCTTCAGTGTGATTACAAACATTTTGACAAAACAAAGGTACTGGTTGAAAATCAACGAACGTGACGATTTAAGGCTGCAACTCACCAATATTAAACCGAATTTGGCTAGATTGGTAGATACATCGCACTGAATTTTTAATTTTTTTATCTTCACTTTGCGATTTAAATGTTTTTTCAAAAAATAATTCCTACTCAAGTATTCTTACGTAACTTGTATTAATTAATAATCATTAATTACACTTGATATTTACTGAGTTTTATTGTATTTGATAAATTTTGATGACTAAAGAATGTTAAGATCACTCACTTAACCAACCGCAAAGTTTCTAAATTGGTAAGTATTTTGTATCAATAGAAAAAAATAGAGATAGAATTTTTTAATTAATTATAAAGTAATTACATGGGTCTGAGATATTAGTTCAGTTAGGAAAAGGGGTCTCTTGCTTAAAATGGTTTGGAAATCCCTGATATAGACGTTCTACTATTTTATGGACGTCTTTTTAAGCACCGCGATTGCATTTTTTCAACCTTTCTTTACACTATTCAACGCGAACAAATCTTTTTGGCAGCCAAATATCCATGTAATAATGTTGAATGTATGTGAATGGAACTAAAAGTAAGCCTTAATCTTACGGTATGTCACATGACGAACTTGCAATATCAATTTACACACGGCATCGATGTTTTCTGGTACAACAGCAGATTTTGGACGCGAAATTCACCTAAGATTATATACTGGATAGATCTGCCACTCTGTATAAAAATTTGATGACAAAGTTCGATCTTATTGACATCTCTCGAACTGGCTTCGTACCAAGAAAAAAGATTTCTATAATCAAAGATTTGATCTAAGGTTCATATCCATGCTAATTTCGCGGGAAATTTGAAAATAACTCGAGTAATTTTAAATGCTCGAAGCTAGTTGTCGCATCAAATTGTGAATGAAACAAAAGTATTATGCAAAATACTTTCATTTTGCTAACATGTCAAATTCAAGTATTGTTGTTTACAATAAAATATAAATACCTGAAATTAAAATGCAGTTTAAATGAAGTATTTTGTAAAATATTTTGGTTTCATTTACAATTTATGCGACCAGGTCCGATCATCTAAATTTCACAATTAAATGGTTTATATAAGATATAGGTAGATGGAATATTGAAACACGGGATGATTATTATAATTTTTATTTTGTTTTTGACATTTTATAACTATATCCACAAACAAAAAATTTTCCTTCACACATTAGCAGGCTTAGGACTGTCAACAGCGAGACGTTGGCGTGTTTAAAAAATGTTTCTGTTTGTACACGGTACATACAATGATATATAAAAAACTGATTTTATAACCATGGATAATTAATGATTACCGTTGTCTTTCTTGCAGCTTTCCTTATATTTAACATATGCCATATTCATCACATCATAGTCTTTATATTGTTGGTGTTTGCCCTTCAAAATTTTATTAATTAAACCTATGTAATGAAAGATGCATATGTTAAAACTAATATTTACAAACATATTTACATAATCCTTATGATCTGAACAAAATATTGAGGAAATGGCTGTCAAATCCTCCGAACGAAATATTTGTTTTTCTATGCCTAACGAATTGATTAACTGGGGCAATCTTTCGAAAATTTTATCAGAAAAACTTTTAAAAATATCACAGAATTTTGCTTAAGACGCACATAAAACATTTTTTTTTATGTTCCCTAGAATATATTAATGAATTTGCCTCAATTAATTCGTTTGACAATATTATATTTTTACACAAGTGGCATTTGAGACTTTTAAATAATTCCTTCGTTACTGAACCTGCCACATAAGGAGTGACAAGGTCTAATCCTGTATATTTTGAGCTTCTATTGAATGGTTTATAAATTGGGACATTGACTATTGGAGGAAATAGCAATTTTTTTCCTCTACATAACTTTTCACTAGGATTCATAAGAAGTTTATTGTCATAATAAATATAAGTTCTTACCAGGAAAATGTAGAGTTGTGAGTGAAAGTTTTTTTAACCTGCCATTGGGGTTTCTACAAATTGGTTCAAAATGAATATCACATATTCTATGTGATGATAATACTGTATCTGCAAGCATTAACTTGGGGTTATTTATTCTTTGCAACCAAATTCTGCAAACGTCTTCATTCGTAGGCATGGAATGTCTACAAAAAGGTAAAATAAGGATAAAATAATTCAACATATTTAACCATTCAACAAAATGATTTCCTAAATACAAATTAATGAAGTTAGGAAGAAAAGAGTTATTCTCGTATAGATATGAACTTGATTTCAATTTAAATATTTTTATGTTGATAAATAGTAAATATTACTCTCACCTTATCGCTTGCTTATTCGTGCATCCTGGTACACAGCAGGCCTTTACTCGTTTACTCATATTGAGTAAGTAAACACGACAGCACAATTCGCAACAAATAATAACTAGCTAATAAACAAACAATATCAAACACATTTGCAAAGATTTTATACACCTTTGCAAGATGGACGTCGTTCATTCAATAATCTTGGTAGTTTCTCGATGCATGATTGCAAATTAGTTTCAGAATCTAGATTGACAAACATTCAAAAATAAAACACCAAAAAGTATGCTTTTAGATGTAAACCGGCTACATAGAAGCGTTAAAAATCGTCCTGAACTTCTCATATTCCAGTGCACAGGCCCTGAAATTCACTCTGTAGCGAAGTGCGATCACGATTGAACTCAGAAAAACAACTAAACACGCTGTCTCGAGGTTATTGGAAGACGTGGAACGATCGAATGGCCGACTAGATCACCCGATTTGACTATTTAAAATCTAAAGTATATTTTAATAGACTAGACAATATTGGTGATTTAAAAGTTAGGATAACGGAAGAAATTAACAAAACCTCTGAGGTCTTAAAAAACGTACGAGAATTTCAAAATCGCCTCTGTTATTGTCAGGAAGAGAATGGTGGTCATTTTGAACATTTAATTTAATTGTAAAGAACATTAAAAAATACATTCTAAATATTATCTCCACTTTACGTTTTATGATAGAGACATTATCAAAATTATACATTTTAAAAATTAATTTTCTCATTTATGATTGCGCTAAATTTTGAAAATTATATTGCTGAACAGAGGACTAAAATCCCTTTCTTATTAAAAATTTTCGAGGGGATACTGGAGGGGGATAGTATTTGCATACTGTAAATTGTCAATCTAAGAATAAAAATCGACTTGATTCAGATTTTTTCACATAGTACATGATAACACTAAAATTGAATTTATTCCATACATATGGACCGCATGGATTATGCTGATTATTGCAAGTTATGTAGTTTCAAGATGCATAAAATGCATAATGAAGTGTAATTTTTGCACTGATTTAAAAAAATATGTTTTTCATTTTGACAAATATTGAACACTGTAATTTGAAATTCTTCTTTGAACTCAAAATTAGTTAACAGATTCGTTTCGTAATATTAATAGAATTCTTCTTCATAATAAGCAAATGTTTTAATATATTTACTAACGTATATATTCAAATACTTGTATCATCCCTAAAACATTTTTATCTGGTCTCTCGAACTGGAGTTAATAAAACCATATTCATCGGTTCCTTGACATTTAAATTAACTTGAATAATTTAATGTGTATAATTGCTGCACTTTTGTGTATTTTACAACAATATGGTAACACAACAATCGAAACTATTTGTCGTACTGCTGGCCCCAGGTGGAGACCATTGGTGATGCATATATGGTTGTAAGTGGAGCACCAGAAAAAGAAGGTAATCACGCGGAAAGGGTATGTGACATGGCATTAGATATGGTTGAAGCTATCACCAACTTGAAAGATCCTTCAACTGGTAACACAATGCAAATGTAAATAAATATAATCATTCTACATGAGTTATTTTCTTAGGGCAACATCTGAAAATACGAGTTGGTGTCCATTCAGGTGCAGTAGTTGCCGGTATAGTTGGATTGAAAATGCCGAGATATTGTTTGTTCGGTGATAGTGTCAATACAGCGTCAAGAATGGAGTCTACAAGTGAAGCCATGAGAATACACATATCTGAATACACAAAGGAGCTTTTACCACCGAAGTACAAAGTTAGTGAGAGAGGGGAAATACAAATTAAAGGAAAGGGTAAGTATTCTCAATAAACTAAAAAAAATAATCTTAACCCTAAGCCCTGTTTGATTTCAGGTTCAATGAAAACTTATTGGTTGCAAGCTAAAGAATACTGGTCGCCTTCATCAGAAGATAAATATTCAAAATCTCTCATCGATACAATCAAAATTATTCCCCAAAGTCAATCAGCAGGACAAGTTCAAGAGATTGGGCGTATAGCGACCTACTATCCCATTACATTCAAAGACGTAGCTAGGAGAAGTGTTGCTAGTTCCCCTATAAAACCAACTCCAAAAGGTAATAGAGACACTTTGAATTCACTTGAATATCAAGATGGATAAAAATTTTAAAAAAATATATCCTTTCTTCACTTTCCACATATCTCCAAAATTTGCAGGCTATTGTACTTTTCATAACATTTTAACAAAAAATTACAGAGGGTTAAGTCTAATTTTTTCACGGTTTGATCCGAGAAATCGAAAAAAATTATATGGAAAATCTGATCCGATCTGATGGGATAAATCTGCATATTAATGCAGTTCTATTTATAATTATAAATAATGACAAAATAAGTTATTCGAAATAGATTATTTTATATTAGAATAATTTTAATACGAAGGTGCAACTTAAATTTTGAGATATGACAACACTGATATGTCAAATCTGATCATCATAGAGTTGCCAGAAAAAATCGAGGAAACCAATCGCAGAAGACGAATCATTCTCCACCAAGACAATGCGATCTCTCAGACATCAGTTCAATCAAATCGTTTTTGAACAGTCAGAACATCGAATTGATAGGTCATCCACCGTACAGTCCTTATTTGGCACCCAATTAATTCTTCTTATTCTCGTAGATCAAAAATTAATTGCGAGATTAACGTTTTCCTACACCTGAAAAACGCGGTTGATGCGTTCAAATCGCTTGTTTTGGAAGTACCTCAATCGGAATGGGAAAAATTCTTCGACAATTGGCTCAATCGCTTGCAAAAGTTAATTGATCTCAATGAAAAATATTTTATAAAACAATAAAACCATTTCCACCTATAAATATTTATTTTTATTTGTCTATCTCAAAACTACAAATAGTGTTCTCTTAATTATTTCCAATATTCTCGATAGAAGTTAATATTGTGTTTATTTTTTTTTCTTTTTTTTTATTTAGTAAATTTATTCTTAATATTCAAATTATTACTGTGATTGATTGAAATACGTTAACAACATTGATCATGGAGGACCCAGAGGGTCAAGCTGGAACACAAATTACTCTAACTGAGAAATCAATTACATTTTTTAAACTGGGGGCTTTGGACCAGTAACGGATCGGAGCACGCCTTCCCCCAAGAT
This sequence comes from Diorhabda carinulata, assembly GCF_026250575.1. Lineage (NCBI taxonomy): Eukaryota > Metazoa > Arthropoda > Insecta > Coleoptera > Chrysomelidae > Diorhabda > Diorhabda carinulata. The sequence continues at coordinate 12,224,832 of NC_079464.1, read as the reverse complement.
GTGTAAAAATACAGTAGATATAATGAATGAATTTGAATTGGATTAATTGAGGAGGAAATGTCTGGCCGAAATAGATTTCTTTAAATCCTACCTTTAACTAGGGTTACAGAAGATTAATTAATACAATCAATAATAGCATCAATCTTAATATCATCATTCGCAGTAGCCTAGTTGTGTGGTGTGATTATCTTCGGCATCGGCACCGCGATCGTGTTTTCGTCTGGGTCTTTCTTTCAAAGCAAGAGAAATACTATGTGGACGAACGCCCGCTATCTTCCAATTGTCCGCCATCGTAGTTGCACCGCTTAAATTAAATTCCTTTGTTCGTTCAGTTTGATATAATGAAGTAAAAAGAATGTCGTTGCTGAAATACTTGGAGTAACTTTACCCTTAGCTCTCCAACTCCGAGAACATGGTTGTGCTCGAAGCTTCGATACAGGGCATTCAAGAAAAACGAATCAATAGCACTGACCCTACAAGGAGCATTCTAACAAAGCGACTATTTTGGTGGAAGGAATTCAAATATCTAGAGCAACAGCTCGACAAAAAAACTGATCTAATGCTCATGCGGAGGCAGCTGAGGACAAACGCATGATAGGTAGATCCAGTTTCTTGATTTTATTATAAATGTATTAACTTCAACACCTGTTAATACCAGATTTAAATAATGCATACATTAGTTAAATTCTATCTTGGAAGTTAAGCTGCATCTGTAAACAAATGTAGAGGTCGATTTCCGAAAATAAGCTTATAAGTTTGCAGGTTTTCTACCAAAATCAGAGTACTACTTCAACTGTTGTGCAACTATCCTGTAACTACCAGTAATGCAAAGTGAACTTTTCAGCTTTGCGTCGTTTAAAACATATCCACGCAGCACAATGACTGAAGAAAAACGTAATAACCTCGCTTAACTGAACGTCCACCAGGATATTTCTCGCAAAATGAAGGCCGAAGAAGTCTTGGATGCTTACATTCAAAAAGCACAAGAGAAAATGATCTCATAAGTTCCTGTAAAGAATTCCTAGAAAGAATTTTCACATTTGAAAGTTAGATTAACGGAAACTCATCATTATGTACGTTGTACAGCTAGCACAAAATTACTGTTGGTATCAAATTATTTACTATTTAAGAACAATAATTAATATTATATATATATATATATATATATATATATATATATATATATATATATATAGATATATATATATATATATATATATATATATATAAATAATAATAATAAACAAAATTACAATAATTGAGGTTATGATGTATATACCTAATAATACATTATTCAATCTTCATTGCTATCGCTATCTATAACTGAATCAATATTGGTATTAGAATATTATATTATATCAAATTTCGTAGTGCGTATTTGATTGACTTAAAAAATTACTATTTTTTGAAACTTTCTCATAACATTTGTCCAATAATACTAACTGACCATGCTGAATTTTATCAAAATAGAATCCGTTTGGAATTTATAATAAGAAAATGTTTCCAATTTTTGAGGTTCAATTTCCCAGAGGGCCCCAACTTTCAATTAATGTAAGTTTCGGGTTATTATGGAATATGTGGTTCGTGTATGAAAAGATCTCTTATAGACGGTAGGTGAAAACAAACTATACTTTTAGAGGTACGATCGAATTCAGCTGGTGCAGTTTACTCATCAGGATGTGATCCGGCTGAAATTTTTGGGTCATTAATATTAGAAGATGCAGAATCTGATGGAAAGTCACAAAATTCGCAAGTAACACTTCCTTGTACATTTAAACACAGAAGTACAACTTCATCGAAGATTGCCATTCCTATAGAAAAAAAAGAGGTAATCTATATCATTTTTAGAACTTTACACAAGCTCTAACTCTGATAGTCTCGATTTTGGGAATTTTTAATTCATAGTATACTTACAAAACAATTTTTTTTCTCATTATCGATATATTCTACAAAACATGAAATGTGGTAACCCACTGTGGTATGCAAGGGAGTTTTAGGAAAAAGAAATGTTAATAAAAGTTTTATTGAACTATATTAATTGTTTTTTAATTTATGGAGAAAATTTTAGACTCCTATTTCTAGAGATAAAAATAAGTTATTTTAGGAAAATTCATGGTTCACTGCTATCGATTTTTTTCGGCAATCCAAAATTAAGAAATTTGTTGTGATTAATAATGTTGTCAAATATTTAGTTATTTTAGTATTCAAAAGAAAGACCGATTGCGAAATGCAGACTAAAATATATCGAAACTATGATTGAGGTTGAGATAGTCATCCAATTTGCTGCACCAATCTTTGCAACTTCTTCAGAGACCGCGTCTCTTCATCTTAGCCCTGGTTGTTATTTTCTTAGATAGCCCCGTAAATTTTTCTCACCACTTTTGATAATATCATATTTGTCAATTCAATTTAAGTTTTTGGTATGTGTATTTCATTCAAGGACAAGTAGAGTTTCGGTCTTTGGACACTGTCATACGCCGCCCTAAAATCGATAAAAATGATGTGGAAAGAATAGATGTTGTACTCGTAGCACTTATAAAGCATCTGGAGTAGTATTAAAATCTAGTCTGTTGTCGATCGACCAGCTCGGCATCCACATTGATTGGTGGTGATATCATTGATTAGTAATTTTCTACATTCTTCTGATTATCTTTTGTTTCCAAGGGAAATACAAAGCCGACATTCGACTCGGCCGCCATTTGTGTTTTCCTCACCATTTTGTTTCCATAACTTTTAAGATGGTTTCTTCCAGCATTCATCTACCAGCCTTAATGAGTCCGCTTTGATTATATGCTTTCCGAAGGACTTGTGACTTTTCTCCTTCTTAATGGCCTTCTATATTTCCTCTAGATTGGGCGGGTCCACCAGGTCATCAATGAGTGCTTTTAACTCTTGGTTGTCAGAGTCTAGAAGTATGGAGAAATGATCCACTCACCTATTTAGAATTTCCTCTTACAAATATTGACTTCTGGTTTGAACTATTTACTTATCGAATCCCACTGTTTATTAATTAAAATATTTTCATCTTAGTACAGCGCAATGTCTCTAGCACCACTCTCCGCCACTAGTCAAAATCTCCATTCAGAAGATTATATAGATCCTCAACTACAATCATCAGATACTCACGAAAATCTACTGAGCCAAGAAACACAATATCCACGACTATGTCCAAAACAATCTCTGCAACTAAATCTTCAACCAGAAAAAGAAAAATATGAGTATGGCAAGGTGATGCACGTTTATGCGAAAAAAATGGACAAAGACAGAGAGTTGCCAAATTCCAAAAGTGACATGAGCATTTGTCAAAAAAAGGATACGAATCAAATGAAGAATAAAAGTCACAATCATCAATGTTGTTATGCTGTAGATTCAAGTAGACACCACAGATATAAAAGCAATGCTTGCAGTATTAGCTAGAATTTTGTATGTAGATAGTATCGAGATATTATTACCTAATAAAGAATATTCATTTTGTAAATTTTTATTTTTTCACTCACCATGTGATTTTTTGATTTATTGCGCCTGTCTAACATGAACTACTTACATATCATGGTTATTACAGCAGGTGAGCATAAATGGAAAATTTGCAATTTACTCAAGCGCGTCAGAATAACTTTAGATTTTTTGAAGTATTCCCACCATACTGGAGCAATTTATTTCAGGCTAAACATCTAGGGTAGCACATTAGTAAAAAAATCAATCATTAGATAAACTCCAGCGTGTAAGATTCAGGAAAGTTAAGTTAATTTTTAACAAAAAAGTCACTTAAGGAGAAAGAAAAGTCAAAGAGTTGCCAATAAATGCAACCTGAATAATCTCAAGGTCTCCAAAGGTATTGTTCTACATTGTCCTGCTATTTTATGCGGGGTTTATGACCTTGTCGTGGTGGTGAAGCTTGAGTATCTCAATATCTTAAGCTATGCCGACGTCAGATTATGTGCTGGTATGGTCTCACATGTCGGACAAGTTAGTATAAGAGACCAGTCAAGCGGGCAGAAGTATGTGAAAACTGTATTTAAAAATATTATGTTTATTCGTTTTAAGTTAATTGTAACATGCTGTATAAATAAAATGTTTATTGAAATTTGACATAATTTCATTTATTTTATAATAAATAGGACCTGGAGAAGTATATCAGGCTAAAGCTTATGAATTTTACTAGTATTCTAGGATTAATGAATTGAGACCCTGTCACACTAAAATTAGTATATTACACAGCACGAGCCATAAATTCAGCTTTTCACCTTTGTAGTATACTATTTCTTCATTTACCTCGGTCGAGAGTACGTATTTTCGTCCCTAATGGCAGTACTTTCAACAGACTATGAAGAAAAACCTTACTACCTACAAGGTTCAAAAGGTATGAAGCAAATTCTTTTTTCCCCTTGCACATAAAATCTACTATTTTACAAGTAGAAATAAAAGCTGATGAAACAGAGAAAAATATAAACATAGGTATAATAAATAAACACAACTTTTCACAAAAAGGTCAATTAGAACCTTGTCAAACCAAATTAGAACAAATTTGAACAAACAAACAAATTTGAACATATTGAATGAATAGTTCCTTTACTTTTTAAAGATATCATCTCAGAAAAAATAGCCATGTAACAAAATCAACTTCTCTCCTATAATAGCAATGGAATCACATCCTTTATTATAATATTTTGCTTTTCTGGTAGCATTCCTTATGTCAATATTTTCATCTATTTAAGATGCCAAAGTTGTCAATTTCAAATATGAAACAGATTAGTATACCCAGAATTTTGATTAAATTAAGAATAACAATAACTTAAAATTTACACATGAATCATTTTGATTTGACATTTTCAAACATAGGTTTCAACTTTTTCCGTTGACGTTTTATTTATTCTGATTAATTGACTGATGACATTAGCTACTCACAAGCTAAAGAGAGGAACAGTAGACTTTTTCGATGGTGTTAAGAGCTGAACGAATCCGATAAGAATAGACTTATACGAAATAAAACGGTAATGAGTGAGAAGCATTTATATATGCCAGTTGAAAATATGGAAAAGAACGCGCTCTTGAAGGTTATTTTGGAACTACAGCAAAATTACGCCATATTTAATCCTCGTGTGGTGAAAGTTGCTACTAAATAGCTAAAATGTAAAGTATTCAGCATTAATTTTGAATTCATTTGTAATCAGTTATTCTAGTGAAATTATGGCGAGAGATCCTAATAATAGTGGCGATCATAATTCATCGTATTTAGGTCAGGATGATTCTGAGAAGGTAATAACAAAATGCGTTAATTGAAACAAGTTCGCGCGTTCTCATCACTATAAATAGTGTGTTGAATTTGTTGTACTTGGTCGTGTTGAATATATAATAATCAATATCGTATTGTTCTAGTCACTTGTTGGAAAATTCAAATCTATTATCAGTAATACACCTTTGTCTAAATGGTTCGGGAGACAAGATAACGATGTTAAGTCTACTTTAAGAAGACGCGACGAAGACTATGGAGAAGTAGATCATTTGCAACCTCCAATGAAAAGAGCGAAATTTACGTTGACTCCAGAAGATGAAACAACTAAATCCAGTGACACTAAAATTAAAGAAAAATTATTAACTAAAAATTACAATTGCCCAGAGCCAGTAGCAGGTTCATCTGGTTTACAGTCTCGAAAGTTACTTAATAATGTTAATACCCCTATAAATAGTGATATAAATGTACAATTATTTGGTAGTAGTGAATTTTTAAATGGACATAAAGACTCTGATAGTGAGGAATCTACAAGTGGTTATTCTTCTGTTCTCAGAATGGGAAGTAAGGAACATGTTTGCCAAAGCGAAGGCAGTTCAAAACAACATTCTCCACTTCAGAATAACTCCCCCAATAGGAGAACCCTTTTTGATACACCAGGTGAGTTATCATCACAATATTGCAGTATTCCATAATTTATTTTTAATTAAGTACTGTGTGTGTAATGGACATTCTATGTACAATAACAATTCATCTTTTTTAATAGGGTCATTCCATATGAAAACACACTAAAATAAAATAAAATAATTACTTGATCCCCCTCAGAATTTGATGAAATTTTGTGTAAAAGTCGTCCTAGAGATTACGAAAATCTCAATTTTCTTTTCAAATATCTTAAACAGTTTCAGAATTAAGTAAAGGTTCCCAAAATCCACCTAAAAAATGAAACTGACACAAGTATGTTACTGGAAATGAGAGAAGAACATCCAGAGCCTTCTATCTTGATTGACATACTTTCAGGGCTTTGCACTAGGGAGGCGCTACTTGCCAATGAAAAATATCAAATGTTGATCAGTGTTGATAATTAGAGGTATTTTAATTATTTTTCTGAAGTCTTGTGGAACCCTCACAGGTGCTTCGCGGAACCCTGGGGTACTTTGAAAATGGCTGAGCTAGAGATATAGGAGTGGTATCATTTTACTGTATTAAATGCTCTTTTTTATTCACAACATCACATACTTTGTGATAAGAAGTGCTTGAAAAATAAAATTCAAAATTTGATTTTCTCAAAAAGTGTATTTTTGAAAATTTTCAAAAAAATCCTATAAAAATATTATGCTTTTGGTAAGTGATTCTCTATATTTCAACATAGGAGGCTAATGGGTTCATCACTTAACAATAAATACCTGGATGTCCGAGCTCTGTTCAGTATTATGTGCTTTTATAAATTATATTTAAATATGAATTACAAACTGATGAAATATGAATATTTTTCAATCTTGCTGACATAATAATAAAAAAATAACAACTGCTTATTTAAATAAAAAATCATCATTACAATTATGTAGTTTAATGTTTTTGTCATCACAGTTTTAGTGTTGAAATCTGGTTTTAATCTAATACTTCCTTCCATACTATATTGTGGGAATGTCAAGGGTTTTCTTTTTCTAACCTAGTTGGTCGCTTAACTCTAGAAAATGCTACATATAACATACCATGCATGAAAACTGGACTAGACTTTGAGTCAACCCCAATAGATTCGAAAGTTTGCTCTTGGGATTTATGGACAGTCATTACAAATTCAGATCTAACTGGAAATTGGTAATGCTGCATGGTGCATTCCAGTTGTCACTTAGATGAGCCAAAGGTTATCATCAACAATTTTCACCTTTATTATGTGAATACACAGATTTGTTGATGAGTCTTACACAATTGTGTAGTCGTTCTGATACATCTAAATTACTCAATATAATTATTAACCATTTTTTTTTAAATTTAGTTTGTGTGATAGCAAGTGTGAAATGTTGACACTATTTAGAAATTCTGTTGTAAATTCAACTGCTCCTTCAAGTTAATCTTCATTGAAGCGTGGCTATAGTAAATGTTGTACCGCCAGAGAAGTTGGGCAACTATATCATCATTAATTTTTTCAACATCTTTGTTAAGAGGTATGAGTATCGCTGTCTTTCATCCCCTCATAATTTCCATTCGCTTAGCTGTTATCAAATACTTAATAAGATTGAGGCTAGAAATAATATTCTATGGCTATTAAATTTCTTATGGTTAGTTCGCCATTGCCTAATTTTAGAAAATAAACAGCAAAAATGGACTAAAAGGTGAATTGTTTGATAGAAAGATCTAATAACTCAGTTTTATTCGCTCATGCCTGTACAGAGATTTAAGATTGACTACCCAAATGCCACCTTTTTGTTTTAATTTTACTTCCAATTATTTTATTTTATTATCTAATAAAAAAATTTCACTCAAATGAAACCACACTTTCTAAATATGAATCCTTTTTAGATCAATGTATCGCCCCAAAACACTTTTTTAGAATCATATCTTTAAACAAGAATTGCTCGTTTAAAGATACAAGATTTTAAAAAAGTGTGTTTTATAAGGTTTTGTATAAAATTAATACTATGCACCCTAAATTTACTCAAGTTATTTACGATGTTGATTATTATCATAATCAATTATGTACTTAGTAGTGTTGCCTTTAAGACAACAATTTAGTTAGTTACAAAATAATATTTTTTTAGTCAGCTGGAGTTAATTTTTCGACAATTAAATTACTAATCAGGTTACAATGTTTTATGCATTATTTACTACTAATGAGATATATTTCCTTATATATAATGTCATGCATTGATGATCATAATCTGTTTACTTTCCCACACACCCTGTAATCGCTACGGTTTCTAATAGTTTCTAAAATAAGTAATAGAGTGGCCATAACAGTCCGGTTATGTATCCTAAAAAAAGGATTCAAATTTATAATCAGCCCTTTTCTAATCACAACCAACTCGTAAAGGCCGCTATTGAAGAATGGGAAAAAATTACTCAAGCTTTTGTGGAACATTTGATATCAAGCATGCAGTGATAAGAAGTGGAGGAGGGCCCACGCCTTTTTACTGATTTTTTTTTCATTTTGAGATATGATAGTTTATGCATTTCCAGTAAAAACAAACTTTTATGAAAAAATAAGGCAAATTAAGGTTATGTAAAAGTCATATTTGACTAATTTGTAGGAATTCATTATTATTCCAATGTAACTTAGTTTTATTTTGTGTTTATAATGTAAATATTTAGATTAATTAAAGTGGTGGATTAATTTTGTCCAGCAGTTTATTTGACTGGTCATTAGTTAAAGCTTTAGACTGCTCATTTTTTAGAAGGTTTTAACATGGTATTCCTCGTTCACATTCACTTATTGTTTTATAAATAGTCGTAAGTACAATATTCTGCTGTCTTAATATATTCACATTGTCGGTTTTTGATAACCATCCATAACTAATTTGAAATTTGACAAAAATTAAAATGACATATTAAAATTGAAACGTTATAAAATATGTGTTTTCTATGGCATCTAGATTCCAAGTTATGTAGAAGTAAATTGAAGGCCACAGAAACTTTTGTTACATATGTTAGTTACTGAATGGCCTAGTTAGCTAATTATTTTGCTGCGGAGTATTTTCAAACTGCAATAATATTTATTTTAAAAATGTTTAAGACAATTGTGTCAAAATAATTTTTCCATTTTAGCACGTTCTGTCATTTAAAATCTTCAGCATTATTATCTTGGTATAAATTTTTCATAATGCTTGCTTGAGCAGTATTTAGTACTTATTTCTTTTTATTTTTAGCTCCAGGAATTTCAAATCGTACTCTATTCACGGATAGAACTGCAACTCCACAACAAAATACGTCAATGAGTTCAAGAAGACCTAATTTTAATGTCTCGACATTTGGTTCCCCCGATTTTATAGATCAGACATTGTCAACAGAAATGGTTGTGAGATCACCATTCTACAGTGGAAGTACAATGTATGGAGGTGCATCAGCTTATGGAAACAAGTTCGGTAAAAGAGCTAAAGATTTGAGAAATTCCTTGAAGAGATCAGCTCGAATAAAACCTATTAAAAAAAATGCTGAAAGTTGTAGTATGGTTTTGGGTAAAACTGCTAGAAAAATTTTAGAAACTTTAGAACAGTATAGTACACCCGTTAATGATGCTAAGAAAATTCCAGTAGCTTCCAAAAGAGTGAGATTAGATACAAGCTTACTTGGTACACATGTTGGTGTTAGCCCTTACACAACTTCAGCGGCGTCATCATTTAATAAGGAATTGCAAGTGCCTACAGTACCGGATTTATTAAAAATGAAGCAAAAGTTACAAAGTAGTACAGAAGCAGTAAGGCAGATTGCTACCTCATCAAAATCATCTTTGAATAAAGTACCTCTAAAACAAGATTCTGCAACGAATACTCCAAAACAGGACGAGCCAGTTGCTCCAACACTAGATACCGTTATTATACCACAAGATAAAATTGTTTCTGTACAGAAGGTTCAAGATATTATTTCACAAAAAGAAAAAAGTATTACTGTATCAAAGGTTGATAAACCAAAAGAAGCTATTCAAAATTTTTCGGTACCAACTTTATCTAAATTTGATCTAATTATACCTGCTACAGTTACAGTTCCAGAAAAATTGCCTGAAAATCAAATTGTATCCGCCCCTCCAAAAATTCCAGATATGACACAATCAGCAGTTACAAAGAAATATAGGCCAAAAGACCAACCAATTACTGTCACACAGTTTAAATTTTCTGATCCACTGATTGTATCTGAAAATTTCAAAAGTATTGTCGCTATAAATAACTTCAAATTCAGTGAACCCTTATCAAATTTAAACAAACTGGAAAGCAAAAATATTATCAAACAAACAAAAGAGAAAAATAACGGACAAACTATTATTGAAAATACGTTAATGGACAAGTTTAAACCCGCTTCCGGAACATGGGAATGTAGCACTTGCCTCATCAGAAATCAAAAAGAAAAAACTAAATGTGTTGCTTGCGAAACCCCAAAACTGAAACAACAAACAGAAAACAAACAAGTTAAATCATTTGGAGAAAAATTCAAAATGCCTGATAATATGTGGGAATGTCCTGTTTGTATGATCAGAAATTCAAATGATAAAACCAAATGCTTGGCTTGCGAGACACCAAATCCCAAGTCCTCAGCATTGGTAACTTCGTCTTCAAGCTTCGAAGCAAAATTTAAACCTTCTGTTGACACATGGGAATGTTCCACCTGCCTCATTCGAAACAAAACCGATGTTGACAAATGTGCTGCTTGTGAAACTCCAAAAGTTGCCAAACCAAAAACTCCATCTGATGATTTAGTTGCTGCTTTCAAGAAGAAAGCCGATGAATGGGAGTGTACAGTAAGTGATGATATTCAATGTTATATTCATTTATTTTAAACGTGATCATGGGAAGATCGTGTTTAAAATACTATAAACTATTGGCAATATAAATATTTCTGAAATTTTTCTGATAGGTTATTCTTATCAAAGCAAGTTACAACAAGTATTTGGAGCCCTATACTTAAATTGAATAATGTTCATAATTGAAAATTAAATTAAGCATAAAAACTGGAGTATTGTTAATAATAAAACTAGGGATTCAAAGTCGAAAGTTGTTCAATTTGAAAAGAAACTTTGATTTAAAATTCAAGAAAATTCGATTAACGGTTCCTTAGATGCGTCACTTATTTCCAGGTGCTTTTTCTTTGATTCGGATCTCACTTTTGTAATATTGTTCCTGAAAGTCTTCTAATCTTCTCCGACAATATTTCGACTGGGAGGATCGACTTTTTCATTATTTCAGCACCATGCAACAAAATTTTATGCATCGTGGGTGGCATGTAGTATATCTATTTCATTCTATATCTATTTTTTCGTCTTCTATGAAAATAATTCGTAGCTATTCAAAAGTGGTCACTCTATTCGTTGTTCTTTCATTTCTTGATATTTACTTCCATCCTCAGATCTTCTATCCGTATGTCTACCTTTTCTTCCATTTTCTTAAATGTATCTGATACGATTACTAAATCGTGTGAATATAAATCTGTCTAATGAATATATCAATATATTTATTACTGGTTCAATGAAAATAGTTTCAAGCTATTTCTTAACAGCTGCTGTAGTATGAGTGTAAAAAATTTGGAGAATATCAAGAAAATGTGGTCCTTTTATCTTATTTTTAATAATACCACGCAATATATTGGTCTTTTATGTAAATTATTTGCAAGTTTTGATAGTAAAGTGAGCATTTCTGCCACATTATTAGTGACAAAACTGATAGTTTGATGTTGACATCTCTAACCTCAATCCAATAGAACCACTTTGAGATGTAATTAATAAATAGTTGCTAACGTATTTTTTTCAATCAGCCAAAATTAGATTGAAAGTATTCCCAGACACTTTCAGCTTATTTTTTTTGCTGGGCCGCGTATTCACAGCCAATCCTTTCAATCAGCTATTTGCTAAACAATAATATTTTTTGCTTTTTAGATGTGTATGGTGAGAAATAGTAATAGTCAGATGAAATGCCAATGTTGTGAAGCTGCAAAACCAGGTAGCACCAAACCGGTCATTCAAGATACTGAAAAAAAATCCCAACTAAAATTCAATTTTGGCATTGATAAAATAGCAGCTGCACAATTCAAGTTTGGTATTCAACCTACTACTACATCTTCAGATAGTGTGACAAAATTGCCAGATTCTGCAAATCCTAAAGTAGCACCAATCACTCCAACCGTTCCTACATTCACATTTGGAATACAAAAGGAAGCTAATACCTTAGAAACAGCAACAGACGATGTTAAGAGTCCTGTATCTTCAAGTACCATAGAAAAATCTAACATTGAGTCAGTTGTCCCGTCAGAAAAGAATACAGATACAACAACTAAAGCTGCTGTTTCTAAACCCACATTTAGCTTTGATACTGAGAAAAAGAGTGCAGAAATCCCTACTACAAAATCAGAGACAATACCTACTTTCAAATTTGGGAATATTAGCAAGCAGGTCACATCTCCAACAACATCTGCATTTGAACAAAGTAAACCAACGGATATCAGTAAGTATCAATGGGTTTGTCATTTTTATTTTGAACTCAACTAAACTTGTATTTCAAATATACTTTATATTAATATGTATATATTATTGATTATAATTAATCCGTAGGCAGTACCAACAGACTTAATGCACAAGCCAAATCTACTTTTGCCACTTCCAGTAGTAAATTATCAGAAGTACCATTGATCAATAAAACTGAAGCCAAACCATTTCTGTTCAAAAGTGATAATATTAACACCGACTCTACCAACAAAGTTACAACTTTCAATTTTGGACAAACAGCCAGTTCATCTACCAAGCCACCGACCACTCAATCCTCTGGGTTCAGTTTTGGACAGAATACCACAGCTACAAAATCATCTGAATCAAATTTTGGACAGAATACCAATTCCTCTGCAATGACGAAATCACCAGGATTCAATTTTGGACAAAGTACTGCTATAACGCAGCCATCAGGATTCAATTTTGGATCTAATATTTCGACGAATCCAGCTGTGACGCAGTCAATTGGTTTTAATTTTCAATCGACGACCAAACCAATGAATTTCAATTTTTCTGCGGCAGGAAAAACTGAAAGTGGAAAACTGTTTGCTGGAACAGGAACTGGTTCTGTTTCAAAGAATGGCATTTTTAGTTTTGGTGCTTCTAATCAAAGCAGCACTACCACCACTCAGAAGACTGGATTTAATTTTGGAGGAACTTCGACGACACCTATCACTTCATTCAACATAGGAGCACCGACAGTTACAACACAGGCAACAGTAAGTTAAAGTCATTCCATATCACTTGTAAGGGCATAATAATCAATATATGTATGTGTGTATTAAGGTACCATGTACACCGCGACCCAATGGATCTATTGTGTCCCATTTCTTGCTACTATACTGGGGAACTCAGTTGATCTATTAAACTCAATCCTCTTAGAAAGTTGTAGCTGCCAAAGATCTTCGTCTTCTATTTCAAGCGCTACCAGGTGTAGTGCTCTGGAGTTACTTGACTTTCACACTTCAAGAGAATGTGAATAAAGTTTTCATCCTTTGAAACGCTACCTTGGGGAAAATCTGTGTTGATGAGATGTGTCATTGAATATTTGTTGTGTTACTTAACTATGAAATACCAATCTTCGAGGTAGGATTTGAGAATAAGGAAATAATTTAAGGAAAGGAATGTTCTGATTTTGTAAAGTAGTCCCAAGTGCCAGAATTTATCAAAGGCCTGATTTACATCGAGGAATATCCCGGAGCAGTACTTTTTATCTTCCAGATCTAGCATGATTTTATTTGTTATTCTTTGTACTTGCTCAATGGTAGCATGTTCCTCTTGAAATCCAAATTGATGCTTTGGAATAATACGGTTTTGATTAAGAATGGGTATTATCCTGGTTTTTAATATCCTCTCCAACAGTTAAACCAGTATTGGAAGTAAACTATTTAGTCTATAGGAAGTAACTTCTTCAGTCGGTTTTCTAGGTATAGGTATGAGGATTATTTCAGCTAATTTCCACTGAAATGAAAAATAACCAGTTCCGTGGTAATCAGGTCATGACCTGTTTCGAAGCAAAAGGTCACTTGTTTTTTTTTTTCGGAATAACTCTATATGTCACAACCGTTTCGTTAGAGCAACATAGAATGTTCAATTCTGAATGGTACTTGTTTGCCAGAAGTGTTCAGAAGACAATGCGAGCTCTCAAACATCAGTTCAAACAAAAACGTTTTTGAACAGTCAAAAAATCGAATTTATGGATCATCCATCGAACAGCCCTTGTTTAGCACCCAATGAATGCTTATTCCCGAAGATCAATAATAAATTGAGAGGTTAACGTTTTTCTACATCTCAAGAAACTGTTGATACATTCAAATCAAATGTTTTGGAGATACCTCAGTTGGAATGGAAAAAATGCTTTGACAATTGGTTCAAACTTATGCAAAAGTGTATTAATCTTAATGGAGAATATTTTGAAAAACAATAAAGCCTTAAGGTCGATCCACACATATCCGTGCCGAGGCGTACCGTAACTTGACCTTCAGTGGATAAAAAATATCGACTGACGAAATTCTTAGTAAACTAAAAAGGGTGTTCATTTGTGAACGGCAACGTGACAACTTGGGGTCCTTCACATTGTAAAGAACTGGTCGTTCCCGAACCAACTCGATGAGAAACTAATCGTTCATGTTATAAAATTGAGTACACACAGAAAATATTGATAAGTGCATCGAGAAAATTCTTTTTCACGGCACAGAGCGGATATGTGTGGGTCGACCTTTATTCAATTATAAATACTTGTTTTTACTTTTTTATCTCAAAACTTAAGTAGCAACCCTCGTATAATAACGTTTTTAAGAAGGGTATAAAACCCTTTTAAGAAACATTAACTAACCAACACCAAAGGTTTCATGTTATAAAACTTGAAGTATTTTGGAACTTTCTGAACGTCTTATCTGTATCACCAATAGTTTTTTATAAAACTATAAAAACTATTGTAACAGTGAAGGTTCTTTAAAAACTTCTTATAAATATCCGTTGTTGAAAAATGTATATTATATTTATTCTCACATTAATATAAACAAATAAATAAATTTTCAGCTTCCAACAGGAAGTGGATTCAACTTTCCCTCGCCTTATGACGCAAATGCTAAACCAACATTCAATTTTACCGACGGACCCGTGACATTTTCGTAAGTATGATGTCGTTATTGTAATTATAATTTGACTATAAAATAAATTACAATTCAGTGTTTTCTGTAAAGTCAGTAGATAGTTCACATATAACGATTACATATTACAAATCATGAAAAAAAACCTACTGTTCATAACCCCGTATACGATATTTAGATGAATTCACTATTATTGTATCCCTATTTAAAAACACTATCATTGAAATCAAATTTTCAAAATATTTTGATAAATTTCAGGATTAATGAAAAGTAAACATGTTTTTTGACTAAATGGATAAAAAAAAGTATGACAAATGAATGGCATCGTGGAATATCAAGACGATATTGGCAATGGGAGAAATGGAAGAAATTGCAAAAGAAATATAATACAAAATATTGATACTTCAAGAAATACGATGGAAAGCAATAGGACAATTAAATATGGAATAATATACTTTTGTTTTACAGCGGGAAAGATAAACATGAAAAGAATGGTACTGGTTTTATGATAAACAAATGAATGGTAAGAAATATACTAGAATATGAAGTTATTAATGGAAGAATATTAAATCTAAGAATAAAAAGTATAACAATAATTAATATCTATGCCCTGACAGAGGAAGTAGAAGACGAGGACAAAAATTAATTCAATAAAAAACTGGTTAAGGTACGAGAGGATGTCACAAAATATGATACATTAATAATTATTGGAGATATTAACGCAAAAATAGGAAAAGATAAGTATTAAAGTAATGTGGGAAGCAAACCTTACACAAAACAACAGACGTTAATGGAAAGTGAATATGTAATTAGTAGCACTAGTATTAAACATAAGAAAGAATATAAAATTACCTAGATGATACAGGAACCACCACGGGCGACCAAATAGATCAAATCCTAATATCAAATAGATCAAAGATGATACAAGTTGTAAGGAACAGGTGTTGAGACTGATCATAATTTAGTAATTATCAAAATTAAATTAATGATAAATATAGTGAACAATGAAAAGCAGAAAATGGAATGTGCCGAAAGTGAAAATGAGTGATGACGAATATAGGAAAGAAATAAAAAAGCAAAGAAAAAGATAATATTAATGAGAATTGGGAAGAGCTTGGGAAAATTATAGAAAATACAAAGCAGAAAGTCATTGGTATGGAAGATATAAGAAAAAATTACAAATAAATATAGAAAAATAAGAAACGAGAGCACAAAGATAAATAAGAAAAAAAAAAGAATAAAATGGATAAATGACAATATGAACAACTTGAAAAATGTCTAATAAAAATAATGTGAAATTATATCAACTTATAAAGAAACAGAATAGAAAAGAACTACAAATCCGTATTTCAAAAAATCTTCAATTGAAGAAGAAGTGACTATGAAGAAGATTATAATGGTACATTACTATTAAATGAAGAAAAACCGACAGAAGAGGAATAGAATGACATAATCAACAAAATAGTGAATGAGCTATTAAAATAAGTAAAAGCATAAGATGTTCAAGATCATGGAAATAGTATGGGAAACATAAACAATATCAAAAGAGTGGTCTACTGGATTGATTATACCAATAATGACGGAAGGAAATCCCAACATATGTAGTAATTATAAAGGAATTAGTTTTCTTAATATCGTATATAAAATACTAACAATAATTATAAAAGAAAAACTGAAAAAGGTAGTTAGATCAGAAATATAGGAATATCAAAAAGGTTTTAGACAAGGGAAATCAACTGTATATGTCATACATACTTAAAAACAAGTGATCGAATAAAGCTATAAGCACATTAGAATGCAAATGAAAAGGAGGATAATAATTATAAAGGACATGGGAAAACTGCTAGTACTCCAAAAGTTGATACAATTAGTGAAAATGACTATGCTAAATGCTAGGGTAAGGATAATAACATCTGAGAAATTTGAAATAAATACTGAAGTGAGGCAAGACATGATAAGGGAATGTAATATCAATGGAAGTATAATTAAAAAATCGAAACAAATAGTAGCATATGCTGATGATTAAACTTTAATAGCAAGGGACTGAAAGAGACACATTAGAAAAAATGGCGAGAAAGGCGTGGAAAAGATGATTGAATATAAATTGACGAAAAAGACAACATAAATGGAAATTGAAAAAAAGAAACAGTAAAGATAATCACCTCATCTTCAAAGTAGATGACACCTTTAAGTACTAGAACAATAAACAAAAAATTACTAACAAATATGGATAACGAAAAACTAAGGATTTTATGAGAGGGGAATAATTATGAAAATTTATGAACCGGTGAAAGTTGGGGATTGTTTATAGAGGACTTATGAACTATGAAATTAAGAATATACTAGAAAACGAGGATATAATAAACCCAATGGTAAAGAAACATTAAAAGAATGGAGACCAAACGAAATATGGATAGGAAGATCAGATTGTACAAAATTTACTAAGTCTAGGAATATGTGACTTAAACAAACAAATGCATGGCAAAAAGAAAAGGAGGACAATAGTCGATGCTTCATAAACATGTATTGAGCTGTAATTAACTGAAGATAAAATGTGGGCGTGCTGACCACCCATAAAAATACGGAGTCAAAAGTGTTCAATCTGAGCGGTCACAATTTTAAATAATATATGTAAACATTGTTTATGATAGCTACGTTAATATTTTATGTAATTAGTATGTCTGTTTTTCTTAAATTATTTTCTTAGAACTATATTGATTACAACGTTGGCTCTTGTTGAAAATTTTTCTATACTTTCTGAAAATTATCATTTTATTCATTATATATTGACAATAATGCATCGACTGGCCTACATTCAATAGACTTTTCGGTTTCTTTAATAAGTCAACTATTGGGTGATAAATCCTTATGTCATTTACTCCGTTGTCTTGGAATTTAATTTCTAAACATTCATTATGTTTTGTTCTTGGTTACACATTTATTGTATCCCTTAATTTGTTTGACGTTTGTTTCAATTCTCCCTCGGGTATTTCTATCCGCGATAAAATTTCCTCAACATTCTCGTAGCCTGTGTGAAATATGGTAAACTGATATTAACCTATAGTCAATGGAAAATTTATTAATCTATTAGAGGTTGGTTATCCATGTAGTAATATTAATGGAAGAGATCCTGATTCAAAATTATTGGGTAGGTTTTTGACATTAATCTGTCCAACTATTAGGCGTGTTCTTCTTTCAAAATGTATTTAACCTACTTGCAATTTCGGCATGATTCGGGATAAATAATCTATAACCACCTCTAGGGACCCACTACAATGTGGACGATTTTTTGTGTCCGTTGTAGGCTCATTGGTTTTTACCCACCTGGCCTCTTACTGGGACCGATTAAAAGTGAAATTTTCCAATCTTACCCACTTTCCTTCCCTTTCGGCGATAGTGAGTTTCATTGCATCTTCATGCGAGTGTCCGTGAGATTTTAACCATCGGTATTACTTTCTTTAAACTTTTATCAGCGTAGGCTCTTTGATTGACAATATATCTAGCTTTGTTTCTGTCAGTAAAAATAGAACTACTTCACATAGTTTTGAGAACATTAGATGTATAAAAAATTTGTTACTATTTGTATTTTTTAAATTATCTTTACAAGCTATTTCTACAAATAGTATCAGTTGACAATAAATTATATCTATTTGTAGGTCTCAACCGGCGACAGGAGTCCCTAGAAAGATAAAAAAGGCAGTTCGTAGGACTCAGCGGTAGTTATGTGTAATACATGTGTAAATAGTAATAATAATGATGATGATAGAACTACTTTTGGACGCTTAAAAGTATCATGATTGGTTGATTGTTTTATGGTGTATGGATCGAGTGAGCCTTAAGAATAAATAAATATGTTAATTGAGAGAGGAACGTGTTTAAACAAAAAAATAAAAAACTTCTCAGTATCTGTTGTAAATGACTTATTAACACAAGACAATGTACTTGAAATAAAATTGTAAAAAAAGATTGATTCGTTTCATTTTCTAATAAAAGTTTATACAATAGAAGCTGATTTAAAAATATAACCGCCAACATTTTAAACTTATTAAAATATGTCAAGGGCACCTTCACATCGAAAACCCGGGCCAATAAACCTTCGAGATCCCAAGAGAAATTGAAGGAAACGAGACTGCCGTTGAAAAACACTAAGAGGAACACATACTTAGTAAACAAGACGAATAGAATGAGTTCTAAAGGCTGTTTCGCCAAACCCAAAGAATAATCCAATTTGTGTAGTGCAACTTGTTTATTAACAACAGAAACACATTTTAATGATATATACGGTAGATTTCTATTCTGGTGGCCAATAGGATTTTATATCTCTAAATATTTTATCAATAAGGTCAGTTCCTCTATTCCTTTGCAGGAATCCTGCTTGTCCCGTCGACGTATAATACACGAATGTTTGAGAATGTAGAGTTGCAATGGAATGGAGGAGAGAGATTGAGGCTATCTTAATCGATTGATACCATGATAATTCTCATAGTTTCGAATTTATTCAATTTTATACAAAGGGATAACAATATTCCGAATATTTCTCGGTTTCGTTCCGAAATATAGAAAATATGGTTTCGCATCAAAAGTATGTATAGGAAATAATCGGATATCTGTATTCGTTGTCGCAGTTCCTCAAAAACATATCATTTTTTGAATCGGATCATATGGTTTCTTCCGAAAGTGCAATTTCCGTTTTTAAAACTCAAATTCAGAGCGTCATAACTCGCCTTGTATAATCGGTATATGAGCAGATATATTTTTCCTATGACAGTACCTCCGATATTCTTCAGATTCAATAATAATAAAACGCCTCAATTATAAAAGTGTGGCAATTATAAAATTTTTTGGTTTTATTTAAAAAAAAAATAAAAACACAATGATTAATCGACTCATTATTTTCAGCTCAATGGATTTATTATGAGTATACATTGTTACTATTATACTAAATTCAAATTTCAAATTTTTTTGTTTTATTTTCAAGGGTAAAATAAGAATATATTTTTTTAGACAATATCATTGTTGTGCTTTAGGATTCTGTATATTTTTATATTATTATACCATAGACGTGGGACATATAATTTTTCAAGGGATATAATTTACAAAAAATTTAGAATCTTAATTCGAATAAAATTCAAATATTGTGGATCGTGTTATTGAAAAAATGAAACATGACGTATTTTTATACGAGGATACCAATTTTTGAGCCATTTTGCCAATGTTTTATAGTTGAAAAGAGAAAAATATATTTTCTAAAAATTCTTCGAGTAAAGTGTGGGGAAAAAATTTTTTTTCCAAAATTGATGAGAACATAGAAAGTCTTATCACGCATGTACTCTATATTCGGAATTTTGTTAAAATCGGCAGTAGTTTATTATTTTTTAAACGACAAAAACCAAAATTTTTGGTGTTTTCAATTTTTTTATCCATGTTATTGGAATTTAATAGTAAAACTGATATCAACATTGGCTTTCTCATCTCCGAAAATCCTCTTATCTGAAATTTTCAGCTAAATAGCAGAAAAAAATTTAACAACCCCTCCTTAGCCGGTCCTGATGAAAATATTTCGAGCCTATTTCAATTATAGGCGCTCAAAATCCGGAAGATCCTGCGAAAATCGCATCTCCAGGTTCAATATTTAGCGATTCCTGGCACCCTCACAAAATGGGGGGAATTCAGTAATAATATATACCAATGACTAGAGTATGTCAAGGCGCTTCCAGCTAGCATATTTGAATATCAAAATTCCAGAAAAACCAAATTTTCAAATCCGTTTCGGAATTTTTTTCCACGAATTTTCCCCCCCGGACCCCCCGAAATTTTGATAGGGGGATTATGGATATTTTTTTGTCCCCAAAACGTACTTTCCATTTTTTCGCTATCGTGTAACGTAAAAAAGTTGCACACCCCCAATCGAGGTTCTCCGAAAATTCCGACTTTTGGCTCCATCTAGACCCCCCAAAAAAGGGGCCAATTCCAAAAATTCGGATATTTTTGAATTGAGAAAAATCAGGTCTATCGCGCTAGGCTAAAAATTTTCCGAAATTCGGAAAAAAAAATTTTGCGGATTTACTTATCAATTTTTCCCCGTAAATTTTTTCAAATCAAAAAATCGGATCGATCACTGGCACGGTTCGTCTTTTTTTGTTGCAGCGTTTTTCTGAATCACCCACAGTGATTCAATGTACTCCACATGGGCACCAGTACTTAGGTGAACAAAGTTTTCTAATTAACACTGAGATGAGTATAGTACCGACCAGTTATTACGTTAATTCCTTTATACGCCGACCACTTGTCAAGGTACATTTCTACTGGAACTACAAAAAAACACTTTTATATTCGCAGCATATTTCACCAATCGCAGACTGCTAAGAACATACTTTTCTTACGCTGTATTTCCTTTTTGAGAAACAACTTTCATCAATTTATGTGCAAGGACCAAACATAACTGTAGAACTTTTTTTATTCGTCCAAGGGTTATTCGATAAAATGCCAAAGACATTTCATGCATATTTTGAGACATTTTTATATATGTCTGGCTTAATCGGCCACTGCTTCACATACTCTCCTCACTATTCGACTTTGGAAAATTTTGCGACACCTACAAAATCTCCAACAGTTATCAACATGCTGTAGCTAAATAGTGTTTTTACAAATGAACTTTTAAAATACAAGTCAGTTCTATGTAAGATGTGCTGTTGAACAGATGTATATTTTATTATTATTAACAGGCAATTAAGCTTATTATTACAAGTGATAGGACACTGGTCTGTTTTGGACAGATATCTCTATGATGCAGTGTAACATTTTGGTCACACTTCTTTCAAATTTGATTTTCTCATTTGAATTTTAATGAGGAATATGTTCTTGGTGTGCCATATTTCAGGTGTTTACATTTGTTTTTTAAACAAACTATAATAGATAGATAAAACGAACATAAAATGTTTAGTAATTTGTTCTCAAATTAGATTTGTGTTTCAACAATTCACTATATTAATTTGAACAAAACTATGCGGATGGTTGATATCGGGATAAGAGCTTCGATGGAAAGTAGGTCATGAGGCGAATGGATGGGAAAAATAGGTGAAACCAATATGTGACAATAGTTCTCTGAACTAGTGATAATAAATAAAAACATCTCTATCACTTGCTTTTTTAATCATAGTCAACATCGTATATACACAATTTGTAAATTTGTCTATAAAATCACGAAAAAAGTTTTTACAATCTAGCTTATCCTAATTAATATTAATCTGATCTTTAAAACTAGGAAAAATAAATAGGTACATATTAAATATTCTTGAGTAATAAAGTAATTAAAACGACGACACAATATATATATGGTGGATTTATATATAAATTTTACAAAAAAAAGTTAACGGTTTTTTAAAAAATTATTAATTACATGATTACTAACGGCAATTTTCGCAAAAAATGCCCTAAAGGCGTTCTTTGTACACACTATCAACATATTTACAGTACTTAATCTTAAACTATAATAATATAAATACAAATTATACAACTTTACTCCCATACAGTACTATTCCCTCTTGTTGAACCCTGTAACAATACAAAATGTTTCTATCGTTTTTAATAACAAAACCATCACCAATAAATGAGAAAATGTTTACAACAAGTGTAACACTAAACTTTTTCTATAACCTCTTTTGTATCGTAATTTGAACAAAGGTTTCAGTGCAAACATACAAATCTAAACAATTAAGGAAAAACATATCGGACTAATGAAACCAGACAACTAGGGATAAATTGTTTTTAAATCTCATCAGGTATTTTTAAAATTTCATTTTGATGAATGTAAAAAAATCAATTTAATCATAGAGTTTATTAATAATTTAAAATCGACAAAACAGTATGAACACGGAGACGGAAAATTAATGCGAATACAAATTGAACAAAATGTCTTCATAAAGGGTTGTAGGAATAAAATTTTGTTGTAATACAAACAAAAGTTCGATATCACTTGAATGGGGTACTAAAATAAAAATAGAACTTGTGTCTGTGTGCAGTATAATAATTATTAAATATATGCATGGTAAATTAAATGCACTGGTGGACCATTTGGAACACAAATTATATAGGATATAGAATATCAATATATACTAACTGTTATAGTTGTAAATATGATTTGTGTTTAATTCTTGTGAAAATCTTTCAAAACATATTTGAATATACAGTTAACACTTCTTCTACTACATCTACGCTCGTTACTGACAATTCTTTATCTTGTGGAATAGCTAACATTAGCAATACTACTGTAATTTTTGAATCTATCCAAAAACTGAAGAATTAAAATTTAATAACTGCACAAATCTCACCTTTAATATCAGTATTGTTAATTGGATTCGTCTGTTTTGTTAATTTGTTTTATTAAGAATAATAAAAGCGTTATAGTTTTTCTTAAAAAAATTACTTTACGCACTAGGGTGTAAAGAAAATTATTATTAAACTTCTGTATTCTCATAAAATTTTCCGTAGTAGAAAAAATTTGGATGCAATTTGTGTGTAAAGGTTTTTTTTCGACTCATGTGATTGAAGACAATATTCACATTCTTCGAAAAAAGGCTATCTTACACACTTTTACACCCAATTAACTATTTCTTGGTGTAAATATATAATTTGTTTGATTATTTAGTGTAATGACCGAGAATGCAAAAGTTTGTTATTTAATTTTGGGGGTTTTGGATATAAATTGATTGTGCGCTGCCCTATATCATTTTGTATACCGTCTAAAACGTAGTTATGGTTTTTTATTTAGATTTTTCTCTATTATAATTTAAAAGTTGTTACAACCTTTATAAAACTTTTAACCCTGTATGTACATATAATTTTTTTGAATACTTAATTATAAAAATATATAGTGCCCATTAATTCTCCGGAATTAAGAAGTTCAAAACAAGACAAAATAATGTTAGTGACAAGAGAGTCAAACATACAAAAGGAAGCATTTTAAAGAAACCTCAATAATTCAAGTATACAAAATGTATGTCTTTATGAAACTCAATGATAGCTTGTGTGATGGAATGAAATGCCATATTCTGATTACTATTTCAAAATCAAAATAAATATTTACCATGGAGGTTTTCAGAAAGAAGCGGTTCAATTCCCTGGTACCAATCAGCTTCAGAATTGTTACTTTTGCTGCTTTTATTCAACTGCATTTGTACCACGTTTCTGAGATCTTCCAACAATTCATTCTTCTTTTCATCGGAGAGTTGATTGCATTTAGCGGTATAAAGTGAAGTATTAGGTGTTTTTTGATGTGACTCATTCCGACGATACAAATTCGAAACGTTGGAATTGCTAAATAATGAAAAATAAATTTGTTAGAAACTATAATATTTATTTACGTTATAAGTCCGTAAAGCGATTTAGTACGGTACGAGATACACGTTTATGGACGAAGCGACGAAGGAGCCGAGTCAAGAATATCTAATAGAGTACCGTAATAATAACTTCACGGACGTATATCGTAATGTTTTTTTTTCATACTGTTTTCGGTTTTGAATAAAAATCAAAATTATATCAAAATATGAAATTTTAGATTTGAAAATTTTACTGAAAAATAGCTTCTTTCATTATTGTCTTATCATTTAATTGGGATTAGGAGAATTTTTGAGTACTGTAAAGTACAAGGATACAGTATGAAAAAAAATATATATTTTTTCTATATGTATGCACGGCTCATATTTTAGATGTGGAGAATCACGTACCTTGATCCATAACTGGATAGCTGCTGCGATTGTCTACTACTGCTGGATTTCCTGGGAGAATAAATGTCTTCTCTATCCCTAGAGGGATATGTAGGCGTATACTTGTGATAATAATCGGTAGATGGCCGTTGTCCTAACTGCGATCGATTAGATTCCATATTGGATCGATAATTAGGATTTCTTTGTGAAGATTCTGGCCTTACACCTCTATCATTTTTTCTAATGCTACTTTGATCTTCTAGTCTTCGTTTATTGCTGTAATTCGAGTCATTAACCGATCGATCGATACATCGTTTGTATGAATATTGATCGGGGCGGTCCGACTTGGAGTTACCTAAAATATTTATAAAGAAAATTGTTGTAATTTTATTGAAAAAATTATTGTTAAAATAAGTACATATCAAATATGGAGCACTGGTTAACTAGTTAGTCTTTAAACTGGTGCGTATTTCAAAGCCAATTTTACTTTGATTGCCAAATTGGCTACCAGGAGTTAGACTTCATCAGTTTTATGTATGACTCGTTACAGTAGTTTGACCAAATGACTCAAAGATACCCGTAAACTAATGACATTTGCTGTGCCCTTGGTTGGGCGTAAACCTCGCTGTCATTTTACAGACTGTTACTTCCACCATCGGGTTTTCGAGCAAAAGTGAGTATACAATTCAGTATCCCAATGTTCCTTCACCTCTAAGACCTGTTCCTTACATTGAGTCACTAATGATGTAGACAATTCGGGTGATTCAGTTTCTCAACATGACCTGCTTACACAATCGGTATTAGATGATCCGTTTTTTTTCACATTCATAATTTTTAATAACATTTCAAAAAGTTTCTATAACCTGTATATGTGTGTTATATACTGGAAAGACCTCCCAAGACTGTCCCTACTTTCTTTGTTGGTTATTAATTTATTATTTTAAATGATGAAGGTACTTTTATGGATTGATTTCAAACAAATTTAACTTGAAGTTGCTTGATGAGGATTATTGTTTCAATTATCAAGTTTGCTTACTTGAAGTTGCTTGATGAGGATTATTGAAGAAAGGATTCGTATTTCCCTGACTAAGTAAACGGTCAAAAACATCTTCAGTACTCCTATATGTCTTTTGACTCTTCGATTTACTACTGGACTCCACAGCGTTCCTTTTGTCCCTATCCCGATTATTGTCTCTTGATGTTCTGTTAACGGGGTAACTGCTGCTGAAATTATTTTGGTTCCCTGATGCTGTAGGGTGCGCTGTGTACTGTGTACTAGAAGTTACTCTCATTTCTTTAAGATCAGTAGTAGGAATTCTTTCCTGGATTTCATTGTCTTCGGCACTGCTCGGGGTTTTAGACTTTTTCAATGCTTGATAACCATCGGGACTTTTTTTTCTTTTATTTCTTCTGGTTTTATAATCGCAACGAGATTTGTTTTCTACTGACGAATCTCTTTTAGTAACTGCCCTTTTTCTCTGTTTGACTGCGTCATATATATTGAATGTCACCTGCAATTAAAAAAAATAATTACAGTCACGATTGAAGATATAATCAAACAACAAATAAGTAATTATATTCTATTTTGAATACTTGAGGTTTATCATTCAAGAGATCGGTGGTACCAATACACAAGAAAGGGAAAAAAATTAATGCAGAAATTACTAGATAGTCTGTCAAATAATGACTAAGACCATAGAAAAAAGGTTGAAAAAATATGGAGAAAAACTTTATCGGAGACTACCAATGCAGGTTAATATTTGGAAGATCAGTCACAGACCATATTTTCACTCTGAGGCAAACGCAAAGAATAAAGTGTGACTATGGTCTGCCAATTTATTCAGTTTTCACAGATTTACCATTGCAAAAAAGCTAACAAGTCCTACCAAAATGACACTCGAACATACAAAAACCAAGGTAAAGACAAATCAAAGAATATCAAATTTTTTTCAGACCCGCACAGGATTAAAACAGAGAGATCCTTTTTTGCAGAGCCTCCATAGAAACCGCAGAAATAGAAAATCTACAAGTCCACGAAGATAAATCGAAGTTTATGATAATGACAACACCTCAAAGCAAATGAGCAATGGGAAGTTTTTTAATACAACTGTATGAAGAAAAAGTAATGAGTACTGATGGGATAATAATTTTCAAGAAAATCTACAGAAAAGCGAAGCTACATCTACACTGAACAATAAAAAGACCAGTAGTGAGTGAGTGAGTGAGAAAGCTAGATATATGGTAATCGAAAATACTCAGGAAGATACTAAGGGGTAAAAAAGGGAAAAATCGTGGCTGCAAAGAACAAATAGCTGAATACAGAATTTATTTGAAGAATCAGAACTAGAAAAAATTCCAAAAGAATAGAATGACTAGATCATATTCAGAGAATGCCAGGTTTTAGAAGCATAGAACAAGAAGGAACAATAAACAAAAGGAAACCAAGAATAATATTGTGATGAACGACCTAAGAAAGAGGGGAATTCAGGATTGGGAAACCAAAGCACAAATAACTTCCAAGCTATACAACTAATGTAACTACTGTTAGAGTAATTAAGTTACATAATTATTTGTTTCTTACCTCGTTATCGTCGTAACCAAATGAAGAAGTTTCTGATCCGCCTCTAGAAGACCTATCTCGAGAAGAACGTCCCGAGCTGTTGGGGCTAACTGAAGAAACTCTATTATACGATTGATCGGAAGATCTTTCGTATGATTTTTTTGAGACACTTTCTCGTAAACGTTCTTGAGTTCTATGTAACTGAACTGTTGAGGTTGTCCCGTGATTCTTATCCTTTAAGGAGGTTTCGGCGTTTTGAAGATACGGATCATGTTTAGCAATTGTTGTTGTTGGTTTGTCTTGAGAACGGTGAACTGTAGTTTTTGGTATAATCGGATAAGTTACGGATTTTATCGATTCCTTAGATGGTGCTTTAGTTTCTTGTATAGCTTTATACGACGATTTAGTTGCTTGGGTGTGTTTTGAGGGCGCGGTAGTTTCTGGTAGAGCTTTTGAACTGGATTTAGTATCTTGTGTAGTTTTAGACGGCGTTATAGTATCTGGTTGGATAATGGACATCTGTAGCTTTTTAAGATGATTACGTTTATTTGCATGATCAATTTTTGAGCCATGGATATTTTTGGTCTTTGTAGAAATATCTCTTTCTAATGAAGTTTTGTTTATACAAACTAAATCTACTTTGGATAATTTAGGAGAATGTTTTGAAATATCGCTTTTTATGTCCTCATCTTTATGTGCTGTGACAAGATTTTTTGATTCATGTTTATCCTTTTCTCTGTGATCCGATAATATGATGGGTTTAGATGTTTCATGTTTAGTTTTATTGGCAACAGAGTTAGTTGGTTTAGTCACTTTATCTTTCTCAATTGGATATTTGCTGATTGTACCATTTGTTAGAATTGTAGAGGGCGATTCAACTTCTTTCAAGTCTGAAAAATATGGAAACAAAATTAAAAATTTGTATATGATTTAATAGTAAAATATAAAATAATTATTTATACATTTGTTTCAGCCTACCTTGAATATGTGATTTTTTTGGAAAACATAATAAAAACTGAATTTTTAGGTAATGATCGGACCGAATTAATATTTTCAGATGTTTCAGCATTTTAAGACAAGATAAATGGATTTGAAACTACTTATGGATTGAAATTGTAAGTATCCATATTTAAAAAAAAACGCTGGGTTGGGGCAATTGTTAAATATAAGTGCAAATTTTGTACAGATCTTTTAGAGGTACATGGTGGGTGAATAATAATGGAAAAAACATTAATAGTAGAGATATGCAGTAAAGTTGGGTATATCACGCACATGTTAATTTTTATTAAACTTAAATACAACTTTACACAATGTGTTTGTTAATAAAATTTTTTATAGTACCCATATAAGCCTCGAATTGCAAAGATTTCAAACGATGTTTAGAATGCTGTCATTGGATGGGGGCACGATTAGGGATAATAGAATTTTTATCCGAAATTCTCTGAACAAATTTATATCCCATCTAGAAGTGATGTAAACGTTAATTTGAATATTTTGATTATTATAGTTTATTTTTATCTACGAGAGAGTGATAAAACCTACTTACTAATCCAAAACTTTATAAGGCCATTTTGAATATTATACAATAATCTTAATATTAAAAAAAATCATAATTGTACCTGAGCCAAAAGTTTTCGAGCTTTTATTGGTCTTGTTTAACCATAAGCTGTGGAGAGCAATAGAAAAAGGTTTGGACTGATCAAAAGCCCTGCGTATTTGCCAATATTAGTTGAAAACTTTAGTTTATTTTAATATCAAGAATCAAGAACCGACAAATTTTACCGAAAATACGATTTTAGGTTTATCAGGTTAAACGGTTTTGTAAAAGGACATGATTATTGACGTTTTTTAAAAATAGTTCGAACAAATGATATTTTTTTTCATCAGAACTGTGTAATAGTGATGGATAATGCAAGTTATCACTCGAGACTTTTAGAATTGTCCACAACCAAGTGGTTGAAAAATTTTTTTATAGCATTGGCTAAATTTCAAGAATATTAAGTCCCATCCCAGTTCTGTGAGAGGAAAATTTATTGTGTTCTCACCATACAGAGAATTTCCAAAAATTTGAAATTGAGAAAATTTCAGAAATTCATGGAAAAATGAGGGCGGTTAGATCTTCAAAAGTCGACTGAATGGGTCTTTCAAGACGAGCCAAATTAAACAAAAGTTGCTAGCGCAAGAAAGCAAACTGTCTCCTGTTTTTTGAATTAACTGGACATGTCGCCACCGTTACATTAGAGCAACGTACGCTAGAAGTGTTGGAAAGAATCAGGAAAACCAATCGCAGATATCGAATTATTCTCCACGACAATGCGAGCACTCACACATCGGTTCAAACAAAACAAATTGAGGGGTCATCTGCCGTACAGTCCTTATTTGGCACCCAATGATTGGGAGAATATTTTGAAAAACAATAAAGTCGTCTCCAATTATAAAGGTAACTTAGAAATTTTGCTTTTAATCCAATTGATGTTCAGTGATCAATGAAATAATAACTAATTTAAAATAACTTGGATAAAACTTACCAAAAGGCTTTGATAAAGGAACACCAATTGTAGGAATGGTGTTGATTACTTGTTTGTTTTGATAATCTTCTGAAAGTTTTTCTGATTCATTCGATTTCAGTACTTCATTCGCTTTCGTCGGAGGGGAAGAAGACATTTTCGTCCACTTTCTAGGACATGTCCTATTACATTTTCTACTCGGAATTTCGACGTTGTTTCGTTTCATATGACTTTGAGTAGATTGTTTCTCTTTCATTTTTTTGTATAAAGCCAATTGTTGTACTACTTTTTTCGATTTGCCAGTACCTTCACTTGAACGTGAATTTCCATTATCAGAACTCGATTTTTCAGCGAGACAAAGAGGTGTTTCACTGGTGTTGTCCATTTGAACCTGATATTGTTCTTTTTTATCGATAGAAACAGTTTCTGGTGTTATATTTAACATGTCGTAAAATTTCAAATTTGCATCAGGCATTTTAATATTCGCGTCTAAAGATTCTGAAGCTGAGATTGTAATTTCTTCCGCCAAAATAGGATTAGCATGACCACCCTGCTGATTAAATAATTCATCGTGAAATGATTGTTGGTTTTTTCCACTGTTTTGTTGACCCCAAGGTTCGGAACCTGTACAATCATTAATATATCCTCTTATAACTATTGGCGTATCATTAGATTGATTGTTGTATTCAACAATCACTTTCGGTTCATTATCCCACGATTGAAACGGTTCTGATTCTCGTCTTGATGCATTTTCATCCGCAAGATCCAAATCCATAAGAGATGAAGTGAAATCTAAGAATTCATTTTCATTACCGAAATTCAGAATAACATTCGTAAATTCTTTCGCTGTTAACGACATTTCCCCTCCGTCCTCAGCGATACTCATCACTGGATCACCTAAGCAAAGAAATTGTTAATTTAATTGTCAAGCGAAGAAACAAAGATTCGTTGGATTGAATTTGGAAGGATAAACAAAATTTAAATAGGAGGAGGGTTTGTTGGAGTGGGACCTGATTTGCTCCTCTGCAGGGCTAGGGTTGTGTTTGCTAACTTTTCTGGAGGAGGAAAATCAGACATTTAGGATTTTTGGATAGATTGAAACGAAAAGAGAACTTGCAAGTAAAAACAGCTCTTCTCGGTTTATTTTTTTTTTAATTTTTGGAAAAATTTTATTTATTTTTCAAAAACCATTTTTGTGTTTTTTTTTTAAATTTAAGAGAGAATGGGCGGATACAGTTGCGGCTGCGTTATTCCCTATCGTTGGCCATTTGACTGGGGAACCGATTCACCAGGTTGCAGGGAAACTGAAGAAAACCTGCAATACCGACAAACGATGTAGAGTGTGTGTTTATTATCAAGGAAGTTAAGGTAGATTTCAGGGAGGTCATTGTACGCTGTTGCTAGTAGCCGAAGGGGCGGATAAAGAAGTTTCTTTCTGGATTCTGCGGCGACGGGCCGTATATTATTGACCCACAGGATGGAAGCGGAGTTATTTGATTTGATGGTACGAATCACGCTTGGTGGTCGAAACGATGTCTTACAAACCAAAAATAATAATGTTGTCTACTTTATACTAACGCACGTTGATATTGTCCTTTGTGTGAGTGCGACACGTTACAACTTGCCAGTACCGGCTGATTTGTTTATTATTTTTCAACTGTGACTTATTTCTCAGTGTTTATGATTTTAATTTAGTCCCATTTAGCCCCGTGAGACGCAATAACGTGCTGTGAATTATTCTTTTAGGACCAAAGTACCTTTTTGTCAAGTTCGTATACGAACTATTTTCGTTCTCGAAAATTCTGACTTGAAAGTTTTAAAATGGTTAAAACCAAGGAACTATCGGTTCTCACTTTTGCATTAATTGCAATTCTTCATGGTTTAGGCAAAAGTAACCGTACCATTTCCGCCGAATTAAAAATACCTGGACTACAGCGTGAAAAAATTTGCATCCACCAGATGCTTTGTTGATAGAAAACGTTAAGGGCAGCATCGAAAAACCACAACTGCTGAAGATAGACGTATTGTATTGATCAGTAAACGTGATCGACGACTCACGAGCCCATAGATAGCAGCTCAGATCAATGAATCTAGGGATCTACCTTTGACTATTTTGTGGTGGTCATTAAAACCCAATATGAACTTAATTGAGCCGACGCGAGGACAAGGTTGATAAAAAACATTACGTTCATAATATTGTCGAAAATTTAAAAGTTAGTTTAGGAATTTATGTAAATATATATAATATATGTGTACTTAAACGTGAATTGTTTACTATCAGTCTCAGATAATCGTAGAAGTAATGTAGATAGAAACTGTATTTAGTGTAATTATGAAACCAGTGATCCAGAAGATGCCATTCATTTTCCACCCTGTATTCTCAATTGAGGTATCGTTTTATTTATATCTCCGGAGTCGACATAAGACGTAAGCGTTATCCTTTAACGTAATCATACACAACAATTTCTACAGTGAAAAGTATATTGAGAGAAACTGGCCTTTTTGGAAGAGGGAAGTGAAAATACTTCCTTTAAAACAACAAAATAAAATTAAAAGATTGCAGAGCGTACATAAAAATTGGACGCATGAAGAGTAGGAGAAAATATTATGGAGTGATAAGTCAAAGTTTGAGGTATGTTAGTAAGTCCAAATAAATGTTTAGTAATAAGTTTTAGTGCATAGTGGATAATGAATAGTTTGTATTTAGTGTTAGGTTAAAAATAAATTAAGTAAGTTGTTGATTTTTATTTAAATACATAAAATTTGATTATTTTCCTGCGAGGTGGACAAACAACCAAAACAACAAATCCGCAAGCACTTTTATCTTCGCGAGTCACGAGAGATAGAGTTCGACCTTCGAACGAGTAGGAGCACTTTTAAAACGGAATTCAGTTAGTAGATCTCTTAACCCTATTCAGAAGCGCAAATATTAATCTTCCTCGGTTTTCTACGGTTTCGTGTTAAAAGCAAAAAGACTGCTAATGGTTAACGAAACTGTGTTAAGAAGAGCTCTCTGTAGTCTTGGCGAACTGGATAAAATCTGAGGTGAATAAATCTCGATTCGTTATTAGTTTTTTTTTATATTCAAACCTAATTTGGCATCTTATCAAACATCACCAAGTTTTAAATATATTTTGAGGTAAATTTTATTTCTCAAAGGAGCTATTTTACTCAGAGATCCATAACATTGGATCTTGTAGTAAGTAAGATACACGGTATAATAAATAAAAAATTATTTTGGGAAATTAATTCTCGTTGAAATAAAAACTAGAAACTTACTTGTATAATTTGAATAATAATTGTGGTCATTAGTGCCGTCTGATATTTTCATTTGGGAACTGCCAGAAAGTTGATTTGCAGGAGGTAAGTAGAATTGGTTTTCGAAAGGTAAGCGATGCTCCATAATTTCTTCTATCATAGCTAGAATAAACACATATAAGATTAGAATAAATAAACATGAGTAAAGATTATTATGCATTAAATAACATACCTCCACAAGTTTATATACTAGAAAATGAAATTATAAAATGCAAGAAGCACAAAATTGTAACATTTTAATTTAGAAACAGAGTATAGGGTGTAAAAGAATATTTAATTCATGATAGAAATAAAGAAAAGTGTAACAAACATCAATAAGAGATTATAGAATATAAATATAAACCGGAATTTTGCTATCAAAAATTTGTATTATCAAGTTACAAAGCTTAAATTTTTTACAATTTTTCCAGATAGTCTCGTCACACTTTTACCACCTCTTCTGAAGCTTTCGAATACCTTTTTCGTAAAAATATTTAGGCTTGCTGCGCTCGTAGGTTTCTATCTCCGCATTGCTACTGAATCTCAGTCCGCCATGTGCCTCTTTCAAAAGACCAAATAAATAATAGTCGCATAAGGAGGGTCTTACAGTGTTTCCCAATCCAATTCGTTCAACGTGTGCGGTCTGGCACATTACGGATTGGAATATCGCGTCGTTTTGATCTAGACTGGTTTTACCGTGTTTTTTGGTGGTTACTATAATAGTGCGCGTTCACAATTCGTTGTTCAGTGAGAAAATCAACCGCAATTACTCCTCTAGGTACACAACCCCTTCCTCGCCGACAGTGTAACTTTCGATTTAACTGGCGTGCTTCTACTCCATAGACGCGTGTTTACTATCCAGAATTTAGTGGTTTACCCAAGCCTCGTACCGCTACAGGAGACGCGTGCTAATTTCCCAATTTCTGCTCAAAATTCAGAAGTCTTGGCACACATCTGGCTGAAATTTTGCGGTAACCGAGAACAATTGTTCTGGGGCAAGTTTAGCATCACTTTTCGGCCTTTTCGGAAAGCGGAACACCATTCATATACTTGAGTCTTGGAGAGGCATTCATCCCCGAATTGCTCGAGTAATTTCCGCGTTTTTTACATTATCTTTGAAAAAAAAACGAATAATTATACGTTGCGTTAACAGATGGTTAGGTTAGGTTAAGTAAACTTTGTAACACATTGTAGTGAGAAACAAAAAAAACTAGCAAATTATTATCTTCCATAATTCATACTGTCATCTCTAGACCTTATTATCAATATTTGCTTGGGATTTGTTGTTCCAATTTGCTGATAAATCTGAATGAATTGTATCATATTTTGAATATCAATAATCTTTCTTCAAAAGTTTCCAATAGGACTTAGGTCCGAAGGCAAGTTTCCAATTTCGGTTTCTAAAAGTTCACTAACCCCTAATAAGGATCATTGTACCCCTGTTTTATCCTGCATAAAGATTATCTCCAATTTCTCCTCTAGGAGATAACTCTAAATTGATATTACCTTCTACCTGTTGAATCTGGTCGGTTGAAAAGCGAAGGAGTTTGTGATCTGATAAAATCCTCCCGAAGCTTGAAAACTCAAACTCAAGAGTCTTTCCTGAAACATTGAGGAACATTTTTTTGATAAACATTCTTTTCACACTCTAAACAATGAGATTATTCACTCATTCTTTTATTCTTTCATTCTTTCTCCAAAAATTACAATAAGATTTAAGTCCGAAAGCTAGTTTCTACAAGTTCGTTAGCTCCTCTGTTAGTATGAGGTGGTGCGGTATCATACAGATGTAGATTAGGGGTTATATTGCACTGGAACCTTAAGGATCATTGTACCCCTGTTTTATCCTGAATAAATTACCTCCGATTTCACCTCCGGTCGTTTGAAGAGCGAAAGAGTTTTTGTCCTGATAAAATCCTTCCGGAGCTAGGAAACCTAAACTCTAGAGTCTTGCATGAAACAGTAAGGACCAATATTTGATGAACTTTTCTCGCACTCGATTTCCTCTCAAATACATCTTAGACTTCAATAAGTTGTCTAGATAAGGAACATTCAAAATCTTCTAGGAATCTTGGTTTCTTTCATGGCTTTTGCGTATATAGAGGTATATCAATATATTTTTTCCCTGCACATTTTGGTGCAAATACATTGTGATTCCATATTCCAATTATTAATTATAATCAACTTAAATTTACCAAGCCACAATTAGCAAAATTAAGTAGCTAAATAAAATCTGTAACATCATTTTATTATAGAAAATGATTAACAGAACAAAGGCAAGGAGTAATCAGGATCAGGATTTGCATCGAGGAACAGGTATCTGGATAACATAAAGTTGGGTTCGTTTTTCTTGTACTATCTGAAACAAATTAATAATTGTATTGATATTTCAGTGAAGATATGCACAAGATTCTACAAAAATTAATTACAGAATGTTTTCTCCATCATACCATAAATATAAAAGTTACCATAAACTTGAACTATAGGCTGTATACCCGCCTATAGAATCTTTTTGAAATTATAAGGTTATTTTTTGATAATGATTCCGATTAAAAAAATATTAGTTGTAAAAGAAGAGGATCGTAAAATTGAAGTGGAATAGTTTTCGGTACTCATGCACCGATTCCTCTAGGACGGATTCCTTATAATCATGAGATCTGTGAAATGAAAGTCATACAAACTTAATGATACCACATTCATAGCTATCCTTTCCTATTCTATTTTGATATAGTGTCTTATTCAGTTCATTGTATTCTAACCTAACCCAAAATGCACTAGTCAATACAAGAGTAAAAGAAAATAGTTGCTAATCAAAAAACATGTTGATATAACCTGAAACTTTTCAATCATTCGTCAAATAACTGATCTGAGTTATTTTAGTAAAACAAAAGTTGGTGCTGCATCGGTAAGGGAGGAAGTAAATATCTAATCTCATCTGATTTGAGCAAAATTAAATGGGGCGTAGAATTAAATGAGTTACACTTAAGTGAGTTCAAATTATCTGAAATTTTATGCAAAAGGAACACTACAATAATACAACACAATGTAGAGTAGTTTCGAAATTTTTCATCTCTCTTCCATTTGCTAAGCTAACTAAATAGTAAAAAATTACCTGGATTTTGTAAATTTTGTTGTGGCTCATTCTGAATCTTTTCCAATTCTGCAGGATGTACTTCTTTGGATTCATCATGAACTAAGGTGTCCTGTCTTGAAGTTCCGGGTTTGTGGAGATTTTCATCGACGACAACTGTGCGAATTTTTTGTTTCACGCTAGGATCATCAATGCTGTTTTTAAACTCAGCAGGAGAAAAATCTTGATTATTTAAAAATGGTACAAGAATTCTTTCCAAATCTGGCGTTTCAAGAACTGAACTATTGTTGTTGTGCAACTTTCTACAAGTTCCTTCGAACCCAATATTTTTATCTGTACTGCAAAAATACTCGTTGTTATCTTTGAAGATTTCTGCTTTCACCTTGTCGTTTTCATGAATTTTTAATTCAGAATTCAATGATGCTATAGTGGTAGTAGGGGTTGTTATATATGATCCCTCTTGAACTTTATTATTTTGAGAAGTAACTGAATTTTTATAATAATCTGTTAAATCAAATTTGTTGATAGTTATCTTTTTTAATAGTTCATCATTGTAGTTTATAACTTCCTGTGATAAACTGTATTCGAGACTTGTCGCTGGCACTTCAAGTTCTGCTTTATCACCTATTCCTTTGTTCTCTAATACAATTGACGTTTGTTCTGTAACTCCCTTCGCACTCTGGATCTCCACAATGTTATCACATTCTTCGAGCTCCATTTGGTTCACAGAATTTTCTTTATCAATTATTTCTTTATTGATGATTGCGTTTTCTTGATTTTGATCCATTGTAAAGTTTGTATCTATAAATATTGGTGAAGTTGCTTGTACGTTTTTAGTTTCATCTTCTTTGCTTTGATCACCTTTCTGATGTGCCATCACAGATGTATATTTTATTTCTTCCAAATCAACATTTACATGTTCTAATTCCTTTTTATTGTTAGTATTAGCATCTTGTGGAAATGGACCTATTGCTAAAGATGAATCGTTATTTTTTTCTCGAATCGAGTGACCCTGATCATTTTCAGAAAAGTTTTCTTCTTTTGGACAAGGTATAACTGTATCTTTCAATACTTCTGCATTTATTGTTTTTAATTTTATATCGTCAATTTTGTTCTCTTCACTTTGGTAGTTTTCTGAAACTGTAACTCCCGATATTAGTATATCTCGTAATTCCTCATTATTGACAATTGTATATTCTTCCCTTTCTTTAATTATAATCTCATTATTGCATTTGGATGTTTCTATACTTGTATCTGTCAATGATTCTGAATAATTTTCTTTTGATTCAAATTCATTTGATGAAACTGGAAGTAATACTTTCGATGTATCGACTGTTTCTGTTGTTTCAAGATTTTCTGTTGCATGAACATATAATTCCTCAATTGTTTCTTCTCTGATTGAAAGATTTTCGTTGATGGTATGTAATACTTGGTTTTCATTTTCCAATTTACTTGATTCTATAATCACTTCTGCAATTACATTGCTGGTATCAGTAATGTTCGACTCTTGATATGTACTTTCAGATTTTTCTAATTCTACACCCCGAGGAAAAATTTCATTTTCAATATCCGAACTGCCATCATCTTCTTGGTCTTCAGCATTAACAATACAGTCTTGATGTCCCACTTCATATTTTTGTAACTCTATACTCTCAGTAACTATTTCTTTATTTTCAAATACAAAATTGACACTCTCTTGATTTACGGTCTTTATATTACACTCTTCATGGGTGTTTGCAAATTTCTGTGACATTAATGAATCAACAATAATTTCTTTATTCTTAAGTTCAGAAATGGCATCTGTAGTATTTGTATTAACAAGTCTAGAATTGATATCTTCTTGCTGTATAATATTTGTATTGTAATCTTGATGTATAATTTCGGATCTAAGGGACTCAAGAGTCATTTCTTCATATCCAGTTCCAGAATTTTTATTACTCTCTACATGTGAAACATCAGATTTATGTGACTCTATAGTTTGGAGAAACATTGTTTTATCATCAATTCCAGAATTGGAACCTACTTGATCTACTTTATTTATATTATAATCTTGAATCATCTTCTCTGATGTAGACGACATTGTAGTATCAAGAACCATTTCTTCATTAACGATCCCAGAATTTATATTAGTCTCTTCATGTGTAACATCAGATTTATGTAACTCTATAGTTTCAAAAACCATTTCTTTGTCATCAATTCCAGAATTGGAAC
Organism: Diorhabda carinulata; assembly: GCF_026250575.1. NCBI lineage: Eukaryota > Metazoa > Arthropoda > Insecta > Coleoptera > Chrysomelidae > Diorhabda > Diorhabda carinulata. The sequence goes on along the minus strand of NC_079464.1, from coordinate 12,186,434 downwards.
CTTCTTGATCTACTGTATTTATATTATAGTTTTGAAGTATCTTCTCTGATGTAGACGACATTATAGTATCAAGGACCTTTTCTTCATTAATAATCCCAGAATTCATATTAGTCTCTTCATGTGTAACATCAGATTTATGTGACTGTATAGTTTCGAGAACCATTTCTTTGTCATCAATTCCAGAATTGGAACCTTCTTGATCTACTGTATTTATATTATAATTTTGAAGTATCTTCTCTGATGTAGACGCCATTATAGTATCAAGGACCTTTTCTTCATTAATAATCCCAGAATTCATATTAGTCTCTTCATGTGTAACATCAGATTTATGTGACTGTATAGTTTCGAGAACCATTTCTTTGTCATCAATTCCAGAATTGGAACCTTCTTGATCTACTGTATTTATATTATAATTTTGAAGTATCTTCTCTGATGTAGACGCCATTATAGTATCAAGGACCTTTTCTTCATTAATAATCCCAGAATTCATATTAGTCTCTTCATGTGTAACATCAGATTTATGTAACTCTATAGTTTCAAAAACCATTTCTTTACCATAAATTCCAGAATTGGAACCTTCTTGATCTACTTTATTTATATTACAATCTTGAAGAATCTTCTCGGATCCAGACGAGATTGTAGTATCAAGAACTCTATCTAGAGTCTCGAGAACCATTTCTTTGTCATCAATTCCAGAATTGGTACCTTCTTGATTAATAATAGTATTTATATTACAATCTTGTTGTATTTTTTCAGTTCTAGGCGTTATTATAGTATCAAGAACCATTTCTTCATTTCCAATGTTTATATCTTGATGTGTAACAGCAGATTTTTGAGCATCTGTTTTCTCAAGACCCAATTCTTCATCTTTAAATCTAGAATTGGGATTTTCGCGATCTATAGTCATTGTATTACAATCTTGATATATAATTTCAGATCTAGGGGACTTTATATTCTCAAGAACCGTTTCTTCATATGCAATTCCAGAATGTATATCACTCTCATGATGTATAACGTCAGATTTAAGGTATTCTGCACTCCCAAGAACCATTTCTTCTTTTTCAATTTCAGAATTGGTACCTTCTTGCTCTATTTTATTTATTTTACCATCTTGATGTACCTTATCGGGTTTAGGAGACATTGCGGTACCAAGAACCTTTTCTTCATTTACAACTCCAGTTTCAAGAACGGTTTCTTCGTCACCGATTCCAGAATTGGCACTTTCTTGGTCTATAATAGTATTTATGTTACAATCTTGATGTATAATTTTAGAACTAGGCATCACTGTAGAATCCATAGCTGTTTTTTCATTTCCAATTTCAGAATTTATTTCGCTCTCTTCTTGTGTAGCACCAAATTTATGCAGCTCTGTAATTTCCAAAGCCGTTTTTCTATTCTCAATTCCAGAATCCTCATCATCTTTATCTATAGTATTAAAATCTTTATCTATGATACCATATTTATGCAACTCTACAATCTCATTTCCAATTCCAGAACCTATATTACTCTCTTGACATGCATCTTCAGATTTATGCGATTGTGCTATTGCTTTTTTCTCAATTTCTTTATTTCCATCTTCTCGATCAATAATATTTGTTTTGCTCTGTTTTTCTTGTGAAAATGGTAGAGCATCAATTGACTCATCATTATCAACTGTTACAGTCTTTTCATTATTTTTATTTTGAAGACTAAAAGGTAATTGTGTACCATTTTTAGTTTTATAAAATGTAAATAAGTTCGACTCCTTTTTTGAGACATCTAATAAGGACTTCTTCTTATTTCTAAGTCTCAAACTTTTCCTTTTTACTTTATTTCCAGCTTTCTTAATTTCCTCTTTTTTACTGTATTTCATATCACACAGTTCTCCACGTGATTTATTAATTTCTTCTTCGACCATATCGTGTTTCTTCAAGTTATTTTGAGAGATTGAACCATAGAATTTCTTGATAGGTATATTTTCCATTTCCGTTAATAAATTTTTTGTTTTTTCAATCAAGTTATTGTCTTTAATATCCATCTGTTTAATCTCGTCTGTTCGTTTCAAAGGTACAACTGTTGATTCAATATTATTGGTTTCTGCACAAAATTTGATGGCTTCTTCTGTTACAGATTTGGGTACATCATCAGTTGATTTATTGGTGCTATAAATATCCTGATCATCATTAAGTAGTTCTTTTCCAAATTCTTTTTGTAAATTTTGTTGAGCATCAGATGCTTCTTCATTTTCTACTTTTGTTTCTTGACATACTTGTTCATCCATCATGTCAGTATCAATTGGTATATCTATAACGGTAGATTCTTTGGGTGGAACATTTTGTAAATGTTCTTTGTTTTCATTATAACAATAGTCGCTGTGTTTAACTTCTCCAGGAATTAAGCTGAGATCCGTTTTATGATCTCCACTTTTCTGCAAATTTTCTATAGAGGTCTGATTTGACGATTGGGTTACAGTTTCGATTTTCAAACATTCCGGAGCAACATTAGTGGACTCTTCAGAAATATTGTCACTTTTCATGATATTTTCGATTTTATCTATATTTTTTACTGTAATATCTGTACTTGAAATATTAATTTTTCTAGTAGTTATTTCAATATCTAAATCTTCAGAAAGATGGTCATTATTTGTGAATATCTTCTCTTTTACTATACTTTCTTCCACAACATGAGTACTTGGTTTACATTTCTCTACGATTTCATTTATTAAAGAATCTTCTACACTACAAGGAACCTCTGTTTGGTCAATTTCTTCTGAAGTGTTTGTGATATTGGATTTTTTATCTTCACTTTCTTCTATAATATGAATACTTGTTTCATTCAATTTTTCAGTTATATGTTCATAATTAAAATCTTTTTCGATATTAATGGACTTTTGTTGTTTTTCTTCATAGCAGTTGTTCTCGTTTTGATTTTTAATATTTTGAACAATATTAGTTGTCACGTTGTGGTAGATTTCTTTAGGAATTATGGTGGAAATTGTAATGTTCGTATTTTTATATTCATTTTTTTCTACAATTTCTGCATAATTAATTTTAGATATTCCCTTTCTAAACGATTTCTTCACTTTAGATGCTTTGTTTACTTTTGGAGGTAATTCCAATTCCCTACTACTTATTTTCGTTCTTAAAATTCGTTTGTTTTCAATTGTATTAACTTTCAATTTAGAACTAGAACCACTTTTACGTATTTTGACTTTTGTTTCATCAGTTTTCTTCTCGAAATCACTTTCAGTTACCAATTTTAGACATTCAGCTATTGATATAGATTTAGACCTCGATTTTGTCATAGTCGATCCAGTTGATATTTCTGATTCTCCAATATATGATTTTGAAATAGAGTTTTTAGAGGTTCTCAATGTTTTTATGGTAGAATCCATCACGGGTTTTCTTAATTTTTTGTCAAGATCCGTTTCGGGGTAACTATTTCTACGAGTAGATCTGCTATTTCTATTTTTGATATATTTTTGTACAATGTCATCTATTTCTTTCCGATCAAACAAAAAGGGAAGAGGTGCATCGATTTCCGCTTTGTCTTTATTTTCTTTTGTGTTTGATGTTGATTCAGGAGCGCTTTTACTTATAATTTCTTTATTTTTAACTTCAATAAGATCCGTATCTTTCTTTGATTTTATATGTGTATCCGTTTCTTTGCTCACTATATTGTTCAAAGATGTGTTTTCCTGTGAATCTTCAGTAATTGTTGAATCTACTCTATTATTTGTACTAGCAGCTCTAGTGGTCCTTTTTCGTAGAATTCTGTCTATTGGAGTTAATTCTACTTTCTTGTTGATCTCTTTATTAAATTCCTTTTTATGAAGATTGGTTTTAACTTTTTTTATATTTATGTTTTCTTCTTCAAATTTAATTCTCCTTTTGATATTCTGTTTTTTCAGAGAATCGTTTTCTTCGGTACATGGTACATCTTTAGTATCCTTTTTGATTCCTCTATGTTTCTTTGGAGTGTCTTTAATTCTATCATCGAGTTGGATCATTTCTTTATTTTTCTTTTTAATAGTGTCTTTGCTTGTTTGCTTTGCAGTTTCTAAGATTTTACCTTCAAGCATAGTTACATCATTTGACGTATTTCCAATATCATCTTCGATGTTATTGAAAATTTCTTTGCATCCACCTTCATTTTTAATAGTTGAACTTGCATCTCTAATGGATTTATTTATATCTGGAGAAGCTTGTTCCTCAAATATTTTTATGTTATTGGGTGTGTCTCTTCTTGGTGAAATTATAACATTTGATAAAATTTTTATTTTTTTACATACAGGTATTTCATCAGTTATTTTGTCTATTTTTCCAAAGTCTTTTACAGTGTTCTCCACGTGTTCGTTAACCAACTCACCAACAACATTTTGTTCAATTTTCTGAATTTCCTTTAAATCTGATCCTTCATTTTTTAATCGTTGTTCTAATTTTTCTGCGGTAAATTTGACTGTGTTTTTACAAGACAGTTTATATCGCAATTTGGGCGGTATATAAATGGGATAATTTACATCATCATCATGCAATGTACTTTTTTTCAAGATTTCTTGTTTAATTTCATCTTCTACATTAGAGTATTCGTTACCAGGAGAATTAGAATCTTTATCGACACCTGCATCTTTTTGTTTATTCTTTTCTTCCAATCTCATAATACTGACGTAAGGATTCAAATTGTTATCATAAGATTTAATCTGCGCTTTTGTTTTGGGTTTTTTATTTCTAACGTTTCTTTTAATAATCCCCTTATTATCTTTGCAAAGAAGTCGGGGTTTATAATTAAATTCATGGTTTTCTTCATCTGTATCTTCATTATAAATTTTATCTTCGCTGTCTTCCACTTTTTTATCGTCAATAAATAATTTGTTGAATTCACTGTCGTTACTGTCGCTATCCGTGATATCTTTATTAGTTAGAGAGTCGGGCAATTGATGGATTTTTACATTATTAATGGAGAGTGTATTTTTAAATTCTTGTGGTTTCATAACATTTTCATATATATTTTTTCTATAAGCGCTCCGTGTTATTCGTTTTTCATCATCAACTTTGTCCGCTGTTTCCATTAAATCCAGTTTCTTTAATCTACCCTTAACACTCTTATTTTTTTTAGGGGTCGATTCAGTTTTTGTCTTTGCATTTTTGGCATCTCCTTTGAATTTTTTTCTACTTTTGGGAGTTTCGGATTTCTGTTTTATTTCGACTGCTACTGTGGCTAAACGATGCAGATCTACGAAATGTTCTTCATTCAAATTTTTGTCTTTGTACATATTCCAATCTGAATGCGACAAATCGGATTTATCAAATATTTTCTTAGAGACATCTCCACCAATTTCTTTATTTTCACCTTTAAAATTACTTAATGAAAAACTTTCATTTAAACTAGCAGATTCTTTTTTGTCCAATTCACTTAAAAGGATTCCCTTATTAATTATTATGCTGCTAATTATTCCAGGTTCCAACAGATTTGTTTTAGTCTCTTCCTGTATTATTTCCTTCCTATCTGGATAATCAGATTTTTCTGTTTTTCCAATGTTTTTGAGTGTAGAAATTTTATTTTCAGTAGAATCTTTGGCTATATCAATGAAGATCTCTTCTTCTATAGGTGGTGCTTCTACAATCACTTCATTAATGAAAGGAGATTTATACAATGAATATTCGTGATTAGTTTCTACGGATTTAGTGGTGCATTGAGATATACCCTCTACACGATCTGCTGTTTGCACAACAGGCTCTACAACACCATAGTTTTTCAATGAATTTTCGTTTTCAGGAACTTTTTGTTCCTTGTCAATGGTAGATTGATTATTTTCAATTTCTCTAGCAATAGAAATTTCTTTGATATGTATTACCAAGTCATTACTGCTACAAGAAGTTTCATTTAGTTTATTAACATTTTCAACTGCAATGAATACAGTTCCACCATTTTCAATGCCTTCTCCCAATGTTTTGTGGTCAAGTGATAATTCTTCCTGTGTTTTAATGTTAAGATTAATTTCCTCTGGTGGTGTTTTTTCTTCATTTTGAGTAATTTCTTTATTACAAGTAGTTTCGTGCATACCTTGACCACAGTCAATAGTTCCATTATTTTCTTTCTGCTCCTTATCACATGGTACTTTTTCTATTATAGATGTATCCTCTCCATCAGAAACAGTTATTTTTTTATCAACTATAGCCACATATTCATTTTCAATAGAACACATTTCAGAAAAATCTTTTTCATATGTATCATCTTCAATTGAATTTTTTCCAATTTCACTATCTTGAGTTTGTGAATTATCTAAAGTTTTTTCTGTTATAAAATGATCATATATATCATCTTTCTCATTATCTGATTTTAGTATTGTTGAAGTATCTACTTGTGTATTGCCAAAATTTTTTTGTTGGTCTGCATCTTTTATTTCTTCAGTGTTCAAAATATCTGAGGATCTAGCTTGAATTGAAAGTTTATCATGTTCAATTTGAAAAACTTTTTCAATGGACATTTTTATTCCTGATTGTGCTCGTACTTCTATTACCAGGGATTCTTGTTCTTCTTCCCTCTTTAGTTCATCTTCAACTCTAACTTTGGGTAAAACTTCATCATTTTCTTTGGTAACAATTTCTATTATTTCTTCAGCGTTTGAAATATTTACTCTCTCGATTTCACTTGAAACTTCAACTTCTTCGCCTTGGAGTATTTTTTCATTGATCATAGTTTCTTGCAACTGTTCTTGTATTTCTGTTACTGAAGATTCTTTTTCTACTTCCCTCTTATGTTCATATTCAAGTCCAACTTTGGGTAAAATTTCAATTTCTTCTTTGTTAACAAAACTTTTAATTACTATTTTTTCTTCAATGTGACGTTCTGCGTCCTCAATAGTTTCGAGTTCTTTTTGACTGACCAAAGTATTTTGCAATTTTTCTGGTATTTCCATCACTGAAGATTCTCTTTCTTCTCTAAAATTACTTTTTTTATCAAAGGATGCATTTTTCATTTTTTCAATTTCTAATTCGTCTTGAGAATAAACTTCAGCTGATATTTTAAAATTTTCATTTTCTTTACAAAGTTCAATATTTATTTCTTCTTCTTCTATTTCTGATACTTTTTCCGCATGTACTTCTCGAGATAGTTCTTCGTCATTGTTGGTAAATTTTGTGTCAATTTTAGTTTCAGTCATAGAAAGCACTGTTTGTATAGTTTCATTTGGTGATAAAAATGTTTCTTCTTGATCCATAGCTTTATAATCCTCATTTGGAGAAATTTTTTCATTATCTTTTGTGATTATCGTTATAGTATCATTTTTATCAGTTTCTTCCATGCAGGCTATATCTTCCTCTTTAGTGCAATTGCCTTGAAGAAAAACTTCTACCTTAGTATTGATAATTTGTTCTTTATTTTCATTACTTTTATTTATACTGAATATATTTTCATTGAAGTGTTCTTTTTTAGAAGCAACAATATCTACCATTTGAGATTTATCTTCATTTTCAATTGAAAAACTATCTGGAAATTCTGTATCACTTCCTATAACAGTTTCTATTTTTCCATTAGATGAAACTTCTTCATTATCCTTTTCTTTTTCAAACGTAGTCACTTCTTTATCAATTTCCCCGTTGATATTAATAATTTCATTTTCTCTTTGGTTAACAGTTGTAATTTCTTTACACTCAATATCTACAGTTTGAGATACTTCGACATCGTCCATATGGAAACTTTCAGGAATTTCTTTATAACTTGCAGCTTCATTTCCAATTTGCTCATTAGTTTCTACAATAGAAACGTCTTCACATTCCTTTACATTTTCGAATGTAACTCCTTTATCTTCAACTTCCTTACTGTTATTAACAATAGTTTTTTCATTCTCTATTTCGATACCAGTTGTAATATTTTCAACGAGACATTCAACAGCTTCTGTAAGCCTTTTTATAGTTCCTATTATTCCAATAGTTGTATTAGTTGAAACTTCTTCATATTCATTTTCTTTTTTGTGTGTAGCTTTACCCCTTTCAACTTCCGGATTGGTATTAATTATAGTTTTTTCATTTTCTGTTTGGTTATCAACTGTAACTCCAAGATCTTCAACTTGTACCAATTCTTCTTCTCTAAGAGTTTCTTTAAAATTTTCAACTTCTAAGTTAATTATTTGTTGTTCGTTTACAGGAGATATAACTTCTATATTCAATTGCTCATTATTAACAGTTCTTTTAATAAATTTTTCATTTTTGGTTCTTTTATTTTCAAATTCTGTAAGCTCATGTACTATTTCCATTCCTTTATTTGATATTGACTTATTTCCTTCTTCACTAGACACATTTAAATCTTTTGTATAAGAGATATTATCAATTTCCTCAGTATTTATCTTTTGTATTTTAGCATTATCATCCATTTGAAGATCTTCTTGAATATTTATTGTATTAATATCCAATGTTTCTGGATGAATCTGGTTCTTATTGTATATAATATTATCTTCTGGAATAATTGTTACATTTTGTTTATTCTCATCAATATTGTCAATTTCCTTAAAATCTCTTTTCATTTCTACATTCCGTGCTATCTGTACAATGGTATCTTGCTGATTATCGATAAGTTCTAAAAATTCTTTCTGATTTTCTGGATTAACGAGTGTGTTGTGATTTTCAATTTCAAATTCCATTTCTCCACTGTTTTCTAAAATATGGCTTTCTACAAACTCCTGATATGATTGTAATGAATATATTCGTGAAGGCTGTGGTTTGGTCGAAGAAATTTCTTCAATATGGCATGAATCTGGATCATTGGTTATTGATTCCTGGAATTTGTCAGAGATATTATTATCTGTATCTTTTTGTGACTCCAATTTCTCTTCAGAATCAGTGATAGTTCGCAAAGAATTTCTTCTTTTATTTTTTACTTTTGTTTTACAGTTCCCATTTATATTGTTATCACCAATATTAAGGTCAACTGTTAAATTTTCTGGATAGTTTGAAGTATTATAATTATCTCCACCTTGAAGATTTTGATTAGCAGATTTCTGTTTCCCATAGATATCAATATCAACTTCTGTGGACTGGACTATATTTGATTGAGCTATGGTATTTTCTTCAAAAGGTATTTTTTCTTTAATTTTAAGAGCACATTTCTTTTTTGCGCTCTTTCCTTCAATAAAAAAATGATTGAAATCAGATAAAGTACATTGGTAGAGATTTATCGTTAATTCTCTAGGACATATTTCTTTATATTTCACTTTATTGGTAATCTCAGAAGATACTTCTTCATCAAGGAATTTATTAGGTGAAATATCTTCATTATCAGAAGATAAAAGAAGACCAGAATTAGAGCATTGACTATCTGGCAAATTTATATCTTTTTCTGTTGTTTCTGTAGAATTAATATTGACAACAGAATTTTGAAATGTTATTTCAGATTCATTACATTCAATTTTTGGGAGCTGTGTATTATTCTCAATACAGGTGGCCTCGTTTATATTCGAAATTCTATTATTACTTTCAATTTGTTGTAAAGAGCTCGTTACAATTGTATATGAGAAATCTTCATTTTCCTCTAAAGATCTATTAATTGATTCAGTTATTTCGTATGGACTTGAAGATTTATTTGTTGATATTTCGATTTCTTCATCTAGATCTATGATTTCCATAGAAACTTCAGTTTGATGCGACGAATTTTGTAATATCTTACGATCGAATTCTGTACTTTCCTCTACAAATTTATCTGTTGGTAATTCAGTTACTTTGTCATGCTCTTTTGGTCTATTTGCCGATAATTCAATTACATCATCTAAATCTACAATTTCCATATGATTTTCATCTTCTCTAGAAGAATTCGACCCAGTAAGGTGTGTGAATTCTTTGCTATCTTTTATGGTTTCATATGTAGGCAGTTCACTTGAGGTCGTGTCATCACTAATCTCAATAATTTCTTCTGAAATCACGATTGGTTTTTTGTCTTCAACATAATTATATTCAGTTAAAATATTATCAATTTGATGTAACAAATCATCATTGTCATTTATACCGCTTGCACTATTTTGTTCAATTATTGATTTTATACTATCTGCAGACTTACAATGTAATTGATAATTTTTTGAGGTATGTAGTTTTTGGTGCAAAGTTGTATTGGTTTTCATTGCAGTACAATTTTTAATTCTTTCTTTTTTCTTGGTTTCAATTTCTTTAGTGTAGAAAACGATTTCTTCGTCACTGTCTAATCCACTTTCGTCTAAACATATCGTGTAAACGAATTTCGTATTTTTATTAACATTTTTTTCTTGGCTACCCAGTATAGGTTCATATTCATTTTTTATTTCATCAACGTCTTCTTCCATCGTTGGTGATAGTTCATACTAAATTGACAAAAAAAAGTATAATCAGTTATATATCTAAAATGAGAAAACTGTTTTTCATTCTTTTAATGTTTTCTGAACCTCAAAAGGGTATAAAGAGTTCTGGAGAAGAAGAATGTCTTCAATGCAAAACAATGATAATTTGTCAATCTAATGAAAAATAATTAATTAGAGATTTTTCTTTTACTCAGGAGTATTATAGAATAACAATTATAAAAAAAGTGAGCAAAAATTCAATAAATTATAATCCAATGAACAAACCCAAGGATAATATCATAATAGAAAGAGCCTCTGAAGAAGATATCCTGGGATTACATCTTATATATTAAAAAAATTGATGATTTCCATTTCAAGTCGGTTCAAGCGTTCTATTCTCGGATTTCATCTAATTTTCACCATTCTCAAGTTATACTCAAATGTAATTTCCCCCTGTACATTACTTATGGGAGTTTTTCACATACACACGTTCTATCCTCAATATCTCAGGTTCTATTCAAGACAGAGACTTCGTTTTGGTTTAAGAACACTCGCTGAAACACCTTCTTTCGTTTGAGTTTTTGAACACTTAAATCGGTTGAGTTGGAGAAGAGCTAGGCGCGGACATTCAATGTGGAGTTATGGATTTTTGTAGGTTTTTGGCAATTTTTCTAGATTCAAAGATCTATATCTCAGGTTCTAATATAGCTACAGAGTTCGTTCTTTTCTATTATAATGATTTCTGATACTTATTTAATGGATTCGATGCGAGCGAAGCCGCGGGTAAAAGCTAGTAAAATATCGAAACAAGATGGGGCAAGAAAAGACAATGAAACGACAAAAATTATGGGAACATGGAACAGCGGGTTTGGTAGGACAGGAAACAGACTACAATAAATCGAAAGATGATAAATATGGTTTATTTCTGCAAAAGAATCGTTTCAATAATGGATGATTGTCTTGTATATACCAGAATTCAAGAAAAACAATACAAAAAGTACGGGGACAAAGAAGTGGCAGCAAAAACAAATCAGAGATAGATGACAGCACAGTTCAAAGTAAATTTTAGAGTCCAAAATAAAATATGGCAACAGCCTTACAAGAGGAATATATAAAAAACAAATGAAGGATATCAAAAACGAGACAAATGTTTCAAAGAACAGACATTAGATAAAAATGGGGAATATTTAAATAAACAGTGACATCCCCAAAAAATAGATAATAGGAGAGACTTTATAATATGAAAAACAGAAATTGTGATTCAAAGAAATGAAGAAGTTTGAGAAAGAAAAGGAAGCAGCATGGAAAAAGTATCTAAAAACAAAGACATCCAAATATAAAGACTACAAAGAGGAACTCAGTAAAACTAAAAAAAAAGTTGAAGAGCATTTGGAGAAGTAAAAAGACAGGGAAGTTTTTATGTAGTGGTGGTGTAAACAATGTGTTCAGTATGAATATCATCAACAGTTCCAGAAATTCCAACTTACATGAAGAGATTTCTATAAAAAAAATTCAACACGAAAACTGAAAAGTGTTATATGAAGTAAGAAGAAATAACAAAAATAAATAACGGGGGAAGACACTGTAAAAGTTATACAAAACATCAAAACAGGAAAAGCAAGCAAAGAAGACAGAATAGCACCAGATGGGTGTGTAAAATTCTCGAAGAATCGTAAAAAAATGAATGGGGAATAATCCAATAGTATTGCATAAAAAAGAAAAACAAAGTCGGTGCAAAAAATATGAGGCAATATGTCTGGCACAAAAAAAATCACATGTTCTTGGCAAAAATGTTGGAGAAAAGACTGAGGCACTGCTATCTAGAGAAACAGTCACCTTCTAGATAGCACCTGTTTTATAGGAGAGACAAACCAATACAATATATGAAGAAGTGTTCCAAATATTTATTGAGTTGAAATCAGCCTTTAACATTCAGGTTAACCAGACTTTCCTTTTTGGATAGTTTGATCTATTCTAGAATCAAATGAATAACATACACTACCGAAGGAAAGTTTTTGCCCACCCCATAATCCATTCATTGAATTTAATTTCAATCTAATAAACTTTAACAAATTTTTCTTTGTCACTTGTGTGAGTACGACAAGTTGAAAATTGCAAGTTTCAGCTGATTTGTTGATTATTCTTCAAGTATGAATTAATTCTTCGGTGTTTATGATTTTAGTTTAGTCCTAGTTGGCTCTGGCAACAACGTGCTAGACTAACTATAGAAAAAAGCTTTTTATCAATAGTATATTTACACAAATTCTTAGATATTCAAAAATACATCGAGGAAACAAAAATGTTTTGACACTTTATACAATATTAAAAACTGTAAAACTTACACAATTGTCAACGTTCAATATTTGTGGCGCATTAGATAATCCATCATCTGTTCCATAATCACTAGTAGAAGCATTTCTGTAAATACAAAGTGATGGGTCCGGAGAAAAGTTACTATCCATCAAAAATGGTAGTGGTTTATCCCTGAGCGCATCTATTTTTTCGAAATGACCATTTTTCTTCAGTAATGTTCTAAAAATAACCATAATATTATGTACGGCTACTACTGCTTACTACTTAGAAGCTAGAGTCGCAAACCGTTTAACTCCATTTTTTTTTTATTTCAACATTTTAATACCATTACATAGATAATTTCTGAACTCATCTAATATAAAAAAAACTCAAAAAAATTAGTTACAATTTGAAACTTTGAATCAAAATTTTGACGATTGATGAAAATCCTTTGATTGATTCAGTTAGCATGGAATGCTTATATTCGCTTTACATTAAAAGACTAAAAATCAAGAAGACCAACTACATTACTTATATTGCCATACCTTATTAACCAGATGCGAAGTTACGCTGGAAACCTAACCTAAAAAAGAAGCAAGAAGAACTAGGTTTTAGATTCAAGAGTGTATTGCTTGCTGGTAAGAAAATTACTTGTATACAAGCAAATTCCGAAACCAATATGAACCTACAGAAATCAACTATGGGGATGTGCCAATGAAAGCAACACTCAACAGCAACATAAAATAGTTGAAAATGTTTTGTTTTATTCCAACGACTCCGTTTTTGTTTCCATCACAGGTATGTACTTGTAATTAATAGAGTGCTGGAGTTATTGGTATCTTCTATGAGTTATTAGGCGGGAGTGTAAAGGGTGAATTACCAAATAATGTTATAATTCTTTTAGTAAAATCGCATGTTAATTTACTGGAAAAACAGGACAAGTCTTCATACAATCTTTTTCATCGTTAAAATTTTTGTCTACTGTAAAATTTGGTTTCATGGAGTTACAAGGTTTGCGACTTAAGCTGTTTTATATATACTTACACTGTCATATTTTCTAATATGATATATTTTAAATTATAATGAGTTCTGATTTTAACAAAGATCTCAATAATGGATTTCATTGATCTCTCTGTAATTTCTCTCCTCTTTAGCTGCTTACTCTCAAAATAATCATTATAAATATTGAGCAAAACTCGAAGCACTCTTTCTTGTGTTTGTTTTTCCCTATTTTTTGAATAATATTCTCTCCTATACAAAATTTTACATTCCAAAAGTACGTATTGCATGAGGAATTGTGTATATTCTTCAGAAAATGGATACAGTTGGGTAACCTATAAAAAAAAAACAATAATTATTACCTAAATTAAAATATTAGTAGCGTTCTATTTGCATGAAATCTCAGATAATTTCAACTCATTCAAGTGTTGCTCATACAACTCTACGTCCCATTTAAATTTGCTCAAATCAGATGCAACACCAACTTTTGTTTTACGGAAATGATTGAAAAGTTGGATGTTATATTAACTTGTTTTTTGATTAGTGCCTATTTTATTTTACTCCTATATTGGCTACTGCATTTTGGGTTAGGTTAGAATACAATGAACTGAATGATGATGTCTCAGTTTGTCATTCCATTTGACTCACAATATCAAAGTGAGAATTTGGAAAAAATCAGATTATTTGCAAAAGGAAAGCTATGAGTGTGGTGTCATTACGTTATGTGACTCTCATTTCACAGATCTCATGATTATAAGGTGGATATAGTCCAGGAGGAATCGGCTTATGAGTACTGAAAACTGAACTGAACTACCACCTCAATTTTTTTATAAGATCCTCTTCAAATTGTCCTACAGATGATGTGAATGCATGTTGCAGGATTACTTCACGCCATATTGTTTAAAACTCAATTGTTGACCACGTTAAAAGAATGTCAGATAACAGGTTGAAAAAGATTGTAAAGAAAGAAAAACCAAATACATCCCGACCACCTACAAGATGGTATGAAAGCTGGTTTTCGTCATCCCAGCTGCAGACAGGCAACCATTGTTGCAAACACAGGACTAAGTCATAACGTAAGATGAAGAAGAAGAAGAAGAAATTGTTTGAACAATTACAAGGAATTGCAACCGGATAATTTTTTGTTTATATTCTTCATTGAAATACAAATAAATAGGTCCTATGAATTTTTTCACGATAAAGTTGATATTTTTAGAGATATTAAGTTTCAAAGGTTCGAAAAATCTCAAATTTAGTATTTTTGACCCATGAAAAAGGTATTCAAAAAATACAAATTTAAGTAATTTTGACTCATGAAAAAGGTATTCGAAAAATAAAATATAACTAATATGGCACGAAGTTGCCCCATGGCAAAAGCATTTATATCATCAGTAGGGCAATTTTAAGAAGACCGCAATAAAAAATTTGGGTGAAATATTAATTAAATCGTTGAATTTTTTTATGTTAGATATTTGGTTTAGAAGTTACACGTAGCATCAAGAGAGTTTCGTTATAGAGGTGGCATTAGCTTCGAAATGATATAAAATATTGTATTGTTTCTTCTTCTTAAAGTCCAACAATATATTATTATCGGTAACTACCCTTATTATGCTTGTTTACAATTGTGCTAACTAACTCTTATAAAATGTTATTTATCTGACCATTCATTATCATTTAACCTTCGAACGTCAACCGATACACAAGTGATAAAGCTGCAAAAGCGGTTACTCTATGGCAAGAAGAGGCCAGTGCGCATGAAATGGTCAATCTAATGTTTCCTGAGTTTACCGTCGTTACCAAAAGACAGGGAAACTTTCATCGAAGGCACGGTTCCAAAAGAAAAAAGTTCACATCCGATAGATATGATCGATTTATTGTCAGCATTCACTGTGTTCAAGTTCAACAAGAGTTCAGAGAAACGCGAAGGGTGGCTGGATAGATTGAAGAAGACATGCAGCTGACCTTAAGACAAAAAAAAAATGAAACCCGCAAACATCAGTAACCTGTCAATGATGCTGCTAATGAGAATTAATAGTAGACAGCCATTTATAGGGAATAAATGACTTTAAAAGTTCAAAAAACCAAAGACAAATGAAAATAACCATCATCTAATCGCATTTATCCACTGGTCTACCAGGGTAGACAGTTGCCGAACAAAAATGAAGTGATCCAGATTAATTTTCGAACATTCAGTTCATGATCAGGTTACCCGATGGTAGTTTCCGAAAACTCCTAGTATGTTATGAACGTTAACCACCTTTCTATGGTTGTTTAAAATAGTTTTAATTAGGGGTAACTGAAAAAATTGTCTACCTGATCCACCACTATCACGGTCATGAAACGTCAAAAGATACACATCTCCCATTAACAATAAACAAGAATTCTATCTAGACATAACAAGTGATAAAGTGGTCACACTATTGAAACTACACTAGATTCAGTGAAAAGTAGCAAATGCGCTGAACAAGTCCAACAAGAATTCAGAGAAACGCGAGGAGTGGTTGTGACTGACTGGACAGTAAGAAGGCTCAAGATAGCTAAACTTGAGCCAAAAAAGCCAGCTATTCACTACAAATTAACCCCAGTCTACCGATCAGCCCCTACGATTTGCCACAGAATACGTTAATTGGAATGACGAACAATTGGGCTCCGTTCTCTTCTCAGACGAAAGTAGAGCATGCCTTGATGGTAGCGATAAAAGATGAGAAGAGAAAGATTCGCGCAATGTTGCATAAAATAAAACGTGAATGAGGTTCCTGGATGGTTTGAGCAGATATTTGAACGGAAGCAAAAACCGAGTTGGTGTTTATAGAAACTGGCGATGGAGCGGAGGGAATTAACAAGAATCGATAATTAGAAGAAATTTTAGGGTTCATGGTATAAGATTCCTTTTCGTTTGATATTTTATCTCAATAACATCATAGACCACTCATTACAAAACTAAAATGAGGCTTTGAGATGCTAAAATTAGAAAAATAATAGAATTGTGTCGATGTTTTTGTTCACGAGTGTATATAAATGAAATTTTTTATACATTATATGAATTGCGATTATTTAAAATATGCACTTAAGAATTTTTAACCAATCCCAAATTGAGTAATATAAAAATGAGATGTTATAACGTAGAATATAGTTTCGATTTGAGTTCGCACATTCCATTATTATCTATTAATTAACAATAGAAGTATGATAAAAAGTGAATCAATAAAATCAAAACAAAGTGATTTGTTGGTGTATTGATAAAAAACATATCGATAAATATGAGACGAAAATTAGCTTTTAAATAGGCCAGATATTTATTATAACAAACCTAAAGCAACGAATAAAATAAACTATAAACAATTTTCAACTATTCAAAACGCCAGGAGTGGATGGAATCTTTTCAGCTCTCCTTCCAAGAAGACAGGAAGATACCCTGCCATACTTGATCCGCCTCATTAAAAGCAGTCTAGAGCTGGGGTACATACTAGAGACTTTGAGAAGATACAAAGTAACCTTCATACCAAAAACGGGAAAGAAGGACACCACACATCCCAAATCCTTCAGACCACTCAACCTCATATCGTTTTTATTGAATACGATGGAAAGACCTGTCGACAACTATATTAGAAAAGAGATTCAGAAGTAGAAATTTCTCCATTCGTGTCAATTGGCACACCAAACAGGCAAATCTACGGAGAATGCACGAAAAAAACGTAACACGTGCCTTTTTAGAAATACAAGGCGCCTCTGACACGAGACTGTAAAAAGAACATTACCCGCGAGATGAGTAGATAGGAAAACTTCCACATGAATGGCACAACCACTATCCACTATAATTACTGCTAACAGGGGATGTCCACAACATGGAGTCACATCCCTGTTTATGTGGAGCTTAGTAGTAGACCAACCCTTATGCAATTGAACTTGACATATCAAGTCAAGTTTACTTTAGGTCTCTGAAGACGATAACTTGGTTATCGAAAAGAACGTCAGACAGTGTAATTGTGAGTGTAGGTGTAGTGGTAGTGTGTTCAGTGTGAATATCACCAACGGTTCCGGAAATTCCAGCTTAGATATCATGTCAAGGATAAGCAGACGAAGTAAGTGTAAGAGAGAAAACCTTTCTATTCTCTCCTTTCAAGAAATTGATGGCGCCCGCGCTTGCGTTTTTGTCTTGTGGTTTCACGAATGTAAATACAACAGATTTGGTTGTTTTTCGAATATACGAAAATCCATATCGCATTTTCCCGTTTATTAAATGTGAAAGTATTTGAAAAATACCCTAATGCTATCTCGGTAGCAAAAATAGTACCAACTAAGA
The DNA here is from genome assembly GCF_026250575.1 of Diorhabda carinulata. Lineage (NCBI taxonomy): Eukaryota > Metazoa > Arthropoda > Insecta > Coleoptera > Chrysomelidae > Diorhabda > Diorhabda carinulata. The sequence goes on along the minus strand of NC_079464.1, from coordinate 12,168,561 downwards.
AGGAAATGGTATATGGCACACTTAAACACTCTCATTGGACTCGCTTCTTTTTGTAATTTCATTATTTATATCTATAAAAGTTATTTTCTTTATAAAACTTTCATAATTTGTTACATATCCTAACAGTCAATGAAATTTAAACAGACCACTGTTTCGCGCGCTTCTTTTTATTGGAGTCGCAATTAATTTCTTAGCTCGAAGCAACCAATAGCTTGAACGACCGATCGTAGGTAGCCAGAAGTAGCCATAGTTATGTAATTGGCGACATCGCCATGGCGTCCTAGTAAGGTAGGTCTCTAAATCTTCTACCTCTCCATATAGTATTGGAAAGTCGGGTGGAAAAAGTCACCCAAAAGACGAAGCCTGGGACATGCTTTGGGACGAAATACCAAAAAAAAAATTTAGCTTTGAGAAAAAATTCAACTCAATACTAAGCTTTAGAAACAAGTCGTATCAACATATTACACAAGAAATGAACATAAATGCCCTCCAATGGTACACGGTTGGCTCTAAAACAGCAGTCAGAGCTGGAATAGGAGGATACAGGTCTAGAACCAAACATTCCTAAAAATTTGTCTAATGTACCAAACTTTTTTCAAGCAGAAATATAAGCAATAATACAATTTGAAAAAATTCTCTTTCATATTGTCAAGCGAAGATAGAAACGGTGTCTTACAAACCAAAACTAATAGTGTCTGTTATTTCTTTATTTTATATGTGAGTACAAGTTAAAACTTGCAAATACCGGCTGTGAATTATTTCTTCGGTGTTTATGTGCACAACATAATCACAAACAGTCAAGAAGTTGTTAAACTTACCTTGAAAACAGTTAAATTGTATTCATGTAAATACAACACTTCATTTCTAACAGTATCTGCAAATGTTGGAACTTCTCTATACACTTTCCTTTTCGATTTCATTTTCCTACAAATACAAAAATTTGAATATTTAAAAAACGTGTCAAGAGTTGATGGTAGAAATAAGTTTGTTATCTTCGTCTGCCTTCTTCTGATCTTCCAGACTTCTTTCTTCCGCTTTCTTATTACCTCCATTTAATTGTTGACTTCAGATATTTGTTTTAAATAAAAGTTTAGATCAATAAATAATTAACAGAAAATATTACTTGAAAAAAGAATAAATATTTACTAACTTCTATGAAAAAAATTGTTATTTTGATATTAAATGAGTGAAAATTTTGACACTTGATCATTTGGTTTCTTCATTCTTCACTAAGGATGTTTCTTCAGATCGGAGTGCAGGTTTTTTGAATTCAAGATTCTTCTTATATTTCAAATATAGGTTCATAAGAAAATAAATTAGTTTATACAATTGACAAAATTATTTGCCTGACAAGAAATGAATTTCAAATGTGTGAGTTTACTGAATATGTTTTGTTCTTAAGCTGTAAATGAAAATTTCATTCAATTCACTTATTGAAACATAAAACAACACATAAAATTTATTCCAAGAACCTTAATACGTTAAAGACCGCATGTATACTTGGGGACCGCTTCCACACAGGTGGGCATGATTTAAATACAATTAATGTACAGTTGTCGATTCTATTAGTTAATTTGACATAGCCTCATTAAAAACGTTTTTTTACAAATTCAAACAAAATTGATATATATATATATATATATATATATATATATATATATATATATATATATATATATATATATATATATATATATATATATATATATATATATAAACGAAAAGCGACTGAAAAATGAAATTTCACATGTATTTTGTTATATTTTCTTATTTTTTGGCCAGAAAAAGTTTAACTAGAGGGTTCAAACTTCGCATGCATGTAGGGGTGATGTTGAAGAATTGTCTTTCTCAAGTTCAAAGTTTTTTTCTTCAGTTCTTCTAGCACTAAACGCCCGAAATCATTTTGATCGTTGTAATTGTTGAACTGGACCGCCTCCTATTTAACGAATAATACGAGTATGATCGTTGCTAGGGTGATTTTTTTTACTTCTCATTTTCCAAATTTCTTGTCATTATGACAATTTTTTCTTTGTTGTCAATTGGAATTGAACAAGAGGGTTCGAGTCCACTGGGTCTATTGAAATTATGAATTTTCATTCGAGAGAGAGAGTTAACTTGTGAAATGAAAAGTTATTGAGGAATAGCAATTTTTCCATATAAAGAAATAAGATTGAGAATTAATATAATTTCCAAGAAATTCATTTTATGGAAAGATTTGTTTGTGTATTAGTTAAATTCTTCATTCGACGTAAAATTCGACTTTCATGATGGAGCTCTGCTGCTCACGGCTTTTTTTTAATTTATTTAGGAATATATTTACCATTAGAATATGAAGTTCTAACCAATATGTTACTTTGTTTATCAGCATGTTTGCTAAGGGATTAAATATAATAACCACCAAAAAATACTTCAGTACCCTAAATTCTTTTAGTAAAAATCTATACTTAATATCAAATTACAAAAATCCTAGATGTTTAATCACGCCCGCACCTCAAATTGTTCAGTCAGTTACGTGCGATAACTTGCGTTCTTTGGGTGTGTTTTGTTTCCTCTATGTAATGGCAGGACCAAGTTCTTGTGTTCCACTGTTGAATTCTTCAATTGAATCAGATGAAGATGGTGATAAAATCACAGAGCATACGAAAAAATGTCAAAGGCAAAGGTTTTTGAAAGAAAATTTACGACTGGAGAGGAGCGCAGAGGATTTAATCAAAAATGAGAAGACCTGGTCAATACAAAAGTTCATTTGACTGAAGGAGTAAAACGTTACTATCATTGTAACAAAGTAAAGCTTCAGGCCGAAATTCAACAATTAATCTTTTGGTGGTTAGCTAAACATAAGCCATTTGCTAATGGTACACTAGGTGCCAATTATCTGTGTAGAGAGTTCAATTTCACGTTCAAGTTCAAACTAGCAAGACTAATAATATTTAAAAAATAATATACGTAATTAACAATAAAAAAATGCCGTTCAATATGTGGGTAATATGATTTTGCATTGCGATCTTCAGCATATTAAAACACACATTTTAACAACCATTAATAACAACTAAAGCAAAACTAATTTTAACAATAGAGAAAAAATGATTGCTTGTATACAGATGTTCAATACAAATACTAATAATCAGATGGATTGGTAAATGTTAGCAAAGTATATCGACTAGTTAATTATAAAATAAAATTAGCCATTTGATAATTACTTACTTGATAAACTCATGGGCAATTCGCCTTGACATCTCACTGCTGAAATCATATTCAAAATGGGATTGCAAAAAGTTGCACTTTGTGAATTTTGAACAATCATCTTTTGATGTTCTCATTATGTGACCTGCAAATAGGTAATGAAATACATTTAGTTGTAATTAAAAAATATGATATTCCAATATCTTTTATAACATTTTTTATTACATCACAAATAATATAATTACCTCGCACTTGCATTTTCCTAGGTTTGCATTGTTGCTCACGAATTGGAAACGCTTGAGATTTATTGGAAAACATTGTGCTAAAAAATATTTTATCTATAAAATCTGTCTTGAACTGCAAAACTAATACTTCCATTTGTGTTACCTTTCATTATAATTAATTTAAGAGAATCCATTACTGAATATTGGGTTTAGAATAACTCAAAAAAAGTAAACAAACATAATAAGCAAAATACTAACATTGCATTCTTCAAGGACATAATATATTACTACTTTGCAAAGCTGTACTATATCGAAACTCATTTAATTAAGATATAACAGTATGAACAACCCCTACTGATAAAAAGTAGCATAATGAATAAACTCTTACTATACTATGAATTATTTATTATAGCAAGTGAAAGACAAGAGTTTAAACACTTGTACCTCTCAAAATGAATTAAAAATTATACCTATAATTGTTGAATTATGAATATAAGCGGATATAAAAAGAATGCTGATGTTGCAAGGTGTGCTATATAAATATAAATACAAATTACGTTCAAGATTCAAGAATGCAAATACATTTATTCCACCCAAATAATTAATATAGTAAAAGAATTAGAACTCACCCTAACTACGTATAATATAATTGGTCAAAAATATCAAAAAAAATGATACCACTAATATATTTTTATTAGCAATCTCCATTGTTCATAACTAGTATCTAGGTTTTTTATTTTTTCATTTGTCAACTTTTGCTTCTCAGTTGGTCGAATGCATGCACCAAGTATGTCGTCACTGTCATATTATTTTACAGTGCTACCAAGTAGCGGATATTAAATACAAATTTAATTTAACTAAATACAAAACTTTTTAATCAGATTATTAGATATTCATGTTGAAAGAACACATATAATGAAGAAACAGGGAATTTAACTCGAATATTAGAATATAAATGTATTGAAAATGCATTGAAGGTTCCTAATTTGTTTTTTTAAGGTTGGCGAGCTACAATTTTTTTTACGTCATGACAGCCAACCAATAAGGTAAAGGAACATTTTGCTTTCAGAGCTGCAGCTGCACTGTTGCCGATGTTAAAAGAAATTCCTTATAAAACCAAATGCAGCCGACCTAATTTCGAAAAAAAAAAAAAATTAAAAATCTGTACAATTTTTTCATTAATAAATCATTTAGAGGATACAATCAATGAGTTCCTATAATCACTGTTCAAATACACGTTATAAATTTGTATACAAGCAATTATAAGTTGGATTGTTTCATAGTAATTAAATTTTGTTATTCGACTTTTCTTCTAGTTTAATTATATTATTAATACTGATTGGAAATAAATTATGCAAGGGTTTTATTCTCTATAAAGAATTTCTTCGTTCCCGCCGGCCAAGTGGCAGTTTCTATTGCTTGCTAGTTGATCCAAAAAGTTGATATGGCAGCATTGTTGAATTGTTCCCTTATGTGACATGGCGTCAGATAGAAAAGTTTCTTCATAGAGGAATATAAGCGTTATTATTGTTTTTATGACATCATTTGGCAAAGCGGCTTATTGTAAAAGCCACAAGTATTTTCTAGAGATTTGCATTGATGGTAATGCATGCAAGGAAAACTCAGCGGATAAACGATGGGTAGGCATTACGATCTTTGGCTACAGAGTCAATGTAAAATTTTAACAAATTCTCATTACATTTTCAACTTTACTCTTCTGTATTTTATTAACATTTTGTTATTTTCTTGTGCAGGTACTTCGAGAAGCACCAAACCCATCCCTATCAGGTAAACAATTTGTAAAAATATAAGCATACTTACAATAGAATAATTGAATTGAATATTTTACTATTTTTCTGCAATAATCAATTCAATTACTAATTGTTGTATATTTTTTATTGGGGGATATCAGAATTTAAGAAAAAAACGTAAAAAACTGATAACTGAATTTGTTTATACTATTTATGAGATAAAAAAACTGTTTAGACTAAGAATACCCACCTAATGAGGTCATTACTATAGAAATAATTTATAAGTGATCCAGTAATTTTCAAAATAAAAGAAAACTAAATTGTTAGAAACTTGTCAAAACAATAATAAAAATGGCTGACATTAAGATCAGCTAATCTATCAAATTAAGTATAATTGTGTAAATGGATCTCTATTTAATTATCAAATTTTAGTTAATTTACCAGTAGAAAATCAGTTTGCATAAATTTATTATCTCATTGTGAAATTAATACAACAAAAATTTAACAAACATCAAATTTCAAATATTTTAAGTTTCAATGCTACTTCCCAAATTATAACAAATTATCATTAAAGACATTAGAAAAAAAATTTTGAAACCAAGATTTAGCAAAGCTGTAGTATAGAAAAAATACATATACAACATTTTTGTAGTTAATTACAATTTTCGTATTTGTACTTATATTACTTTTTAATAGGGTTTGCAAAGTAATTATATTATTAACCTTTGGCCGGGCGCTACATCGTTCCTTGGACGGCAGACAGGTGTTTTTGTTATTAGGAAATGTAAATTTTGGCTAAATTTTTGTGTTGAAGTTATTATTCTACCAGTTATTCATCCCCTATAACAACAGGGTAAAAGTAAAGTTCAGTCATTCAATGATCAGTGACTAAGAACCCAGAAATGATTATGGAGTTGATATTGTTGACAAATTATGCTCAGGTTACTTGGCAAAAAGAGTAGCAATAAGATTGCTGATGATTATTTTTTATCATATAATGAATGTAGTTGGGATCGATACACACATATTGTTCACTTCAGGATTATTAGTAGAAGCTCTTGGTAGAAGAAATATCTGGCTCAAAATTTGATGAGATGACAGTTGTGTATCAGGTCAGGCAAAAAATCTTCCCATTGATGTAAAAGCTCTCCTACCCCCTTATTATCAGAAAAGAGCTATTGAAGACTTGAAAGATATTGCTATAACTTCATTTGCAGAGCCCAATGAAAAGAGACTAAGAGGTTTGTGTAAGCAATACAAATTGAGAGAATCAAATACAAAATCATGTGAAAACTATTTAGTCAGTCGCTATGCCATCCCTTGGATTGTACACAGGAGTTTTCGTTATTACTAGAAAATGGAAGTTATTCTATCTGCTATTAATCCCCTACAATAAAGGGGTAAAAGTAAATCCCAATCATTCAATGATCAGTAAACAAGAACCCAGAAATGATTATTGAATTGATACTATTGACAAATTATGCCCAAGTTACTCATGGAAAAGAGTAACAAGAAGGTAGCCGACAGTAATTTTTTATCATATAATGAAGGTAGCTGAGGATTACTAGTAGAAGCCCCTGATAAAAGAAATATCTGACTCAAGATTTAATAAAAGCTATGAAAAAACTTCCCGTTGATGTGAAAGCTTTTCCAAGCCTATGTTATCAGTTTGTAATACATTGTGCAAAAAAATATGATCTTATTTTAAATAATTTTTTTTGTAAATTTATATTTTTTAATAATAGCAAATAAAATCAACTTTAAGAGTGAATTGGAAAGTGATTATAATAAAAGTTGTAAGACTTTCAGGATACGGCTGGCACCAGGTGAAAGGTTAATATTCCTATATACAAATTGAATTGAAAGGTATAAATTATATTTAAGAATGTTTTTCTACTATATATAATTTTTAGATTATTAAAAAACATGAGTTTCTCCTAGGAGAAATAAATTGAACACAGTAAATTGAATATTAGTATTATTATAACATAAGAATTAATACAATAATTATTATATTCTCAAGAGTTCCAAATACAGTTCATCAAAAAGTTATGGATCAAGTAATGATAGATATGAAAGAATCCGGGATTCGCCCAATGGGAATTACAGGTCGGATAGCCCTGATTCTCAATCACCCAGGGACCGAGATAGAACTTATCAATCCAAGAACTCCTATATACAGAAAATCCGTGAAAAGGAGAGAGAAAACAGAGACTATAAAATGTCCAGAGATAAGTATTCAGGTAAATTTTAATCTGTACATTCATATCTTGTATCTTAATTCTAATCATAGAGTTAAGAACTCTTAAGTTGAGCGCAAAATTTTCAACATTTACTGTGTTTGGCTATGTACATCTGGTGATTCTTAATTGTTCAATATCGTTTGGCAATCCACTTTATTTTGGCACTGTTTGCTTCATGTTGCTTACATGAATTTCTGAACACTCTGGGTAAAATCTCTGCTTTAAATCTTGAAAAAGATTGTTTTGACTTTTTACGTTTCATTTGGTGTTTGAAGCAGTGAATAGGATAAAAAATTCCCAATTTTAATTTGTCAATGACAGGTTTTTCAATAAAACTGATTTGTAAGATTCATTAAAATCCAATATTTATATTGTAAAGTGATGTGTGCCTTTAAATCCTTATTATCATCATTATTACTATTACTAGTGTTTTGAAAAGTCCAATGAACTAAGTACTAAATATTTTCAACTATTATAAATTATCTATTGACACAGGTGGTATGTTTTAGTGATTTTTTCAGCAATTTGATGCTCTTATATTGGGCACTCTAAGCCGGCATCGAGCCGATAAATTGAACCTCAAGTAAAATTTTTCTAAAATATTTGTAGCACATTTATAAAAAAATATTTAGAATCTATTTTATTTCCTGTTGTTATTTACTTGGAAATTAATCGTTATTAGATAATTATGTGCTTATATGTTTTTATTTTCAATTTACAGATAGCGCCCGGTCACCAAAGGATAAGCGTAGTAGAGAATCTGAACACAGGATAGGTTCTAATAGAAATGATGAAAAAAGTATCATGCATTCAATTAAGACTTCTCAAATATCATCTAGAGATAGAAAACCAATGCATAATAATTGTATAGATAAGGTAGGTATAAAAATATAATACTTAAAGCCTATTCAAACTTTGGGGTATCATTCTATTTTCAATTTAAAGAAATATAGCCAATTTCATTTTTCCGAACAACGTTTTTCAAGCCTTGTGGCGCCATGTTGAAGTCTACGTTGTGAATATGATATTTAAGTGTTTAAAGTGGTACACTCATTTCAAACGGCCGTCATTATGCCCCAAATTTACCTATCAGGACTAATTCTTTCTAAAATATGCGTTATTTACTCTACTTTCATCTGTTGTTGTTGCCTGCAAAAATCTATTTCCCAAAAACCCCACCCTCAATTACCGCGAATTTTGGGTATTTTTTTCAGGAACCCCTCTCCTACCTTTTTGCCAAATGGCAGAAAACCAAAATACCCCATTTGGGAAATACAACCCCACAACTTGGTTTTTGACATATCCAAGCCTTACATATGTTATGTATTTCTCTTTCAGCGATTATAATGTAGGTTTATCCGTAAAACTAACAACTCCATCATGAAAAAATACATGGGAAACATATATTATTCTATTTAGAAATATTTTTAGTGGCACTCAGATTATCCGACTAATAAAAATCGTCAGACGCTACTCCCCGAAAAAATCCAACTTTATTTCCAAAGCTTGTAATGATTTATATTTTTGATCATTTATTTTGCACATACATACAAAAAATGTATTCAAACACTTGTATAAATAAAATAATTTCCCATAAATTGTTTCAAAAAAAGAGCCTCCACCATTTTGTCTTCCAAACACTTACTAACATTTTACTACTCATTTATCTATTCCCACCTCTCATACCTGACAAAGCTTTCAAATGAGTTTTTGGTTTGCTTTATCTTCACCCTACATCAGGCTTATACCTCCAAAACGGAATTTTAAATGTGAAATCTGTATATATACAGCAAGAAACCGACTTCATACACAGATGTCGAAGGAGAGAGGTACACTCCACAATCTCCTTTAATGTGGTTGGGAATATTAACCATCACAGTGTCAGATCAGCAGATGATCTACAAACCACAACAGCAAGAATTACAATGGGCCAAAGGTCGATTGCATTTCAAGGACTAAGGTACTACAATCAGCTGTCAAGAGAGACTAGAACTCTTAGTGTGAACAGGTTTAAAGTAGAACTTCGGAAGCTGATTCAGCAAAACTTTTTTAAAAGCTTGTCATAAGAGGACATTGTACACTATTGTTTAAAAATGCTGTAACCAACTTCTTATTTAATTTCGATTTTAAGTCCCATATGTCACTACCTGTGCCCCGAGTACTATATGCTAAAAAATTGTGGATATTTTCGTTTTTGTAAATTTTTGTTTCAATAATGAAGGATTATTATTATTATTATATAATCAATATTTATAAATCTAGTGTTAATCAACCAGTTTGATACAAATATCATTGTTTATCTAACACTGTGATTTATTAAGCCCATAAATGGTGATTTTAGGAATATATTTTTTAGTTTTTTGAAACAAAACATCTTTTCTTCAAGGCAAATAAAAATTGAAAATTGGAACTGATAATTTGTAAAAAAAATGTTACCACTGTCATTGTAGTTTTAACAAAAAACAAGTGTTTGATAAAATTTTCTATGAAATTCGTGTATTATAGGTCATAGTCACTTTTAATAACTCTCAATCACCCACAAAAAGTGCGCATAGTTTATTCTTTTGACTTATTTCCCTTATACCACTTGTGTAGTAAAAACGCTATTTTTAGAGAGACGACAGAGATAGAGTGGCAAGAGTAGGGGATTGGTCCGAACATGTGAGTTCATCTGGAAAGAAGTATTATTACAATTGCAAAACTGAAGTATCTCAGTGGGAAAAGCCAAGAGAATGGATGGAACGAGAAAGGGATCGTGATCGATTTAGAACTAGAGATAGAGAATCTGATAGGAATTACAGTAGTTGTAGCCGTTCCACTATGAGTAAGACTTTTCAATTAAATACGTATATAATTCAATATATTATCAACTTGACTTGTATAGTCAAATATTAAAATTGCGGAGAGTGATTCATTTTTTCAATGATACATTTGGGGGTTTTATGGTAAAGGAGTCAAAGGCGTGCTAAAAAGTCTCTAGCTAAAAAACTGTAGCTTCCATTATTTTTCTGATTTTAGCACTCATAGCCATTAGTCCCATCTTTATCAAATGGAAAGGAATCTTAAACAATGAACAAGGTTTATAATTAATAGTAAATAAAATACAAGCTCAAATTCATCAAAATAATTTATTTGGAATTAACCTATCAATATTCCCTTCCTTGGTACTAATAACAGCTGGTTCGATGCTATCCCATTCTATTTTGAGCGCCGTTTTGAGGTCGGATTTTGTGACTGGTGCAAGCTTTAGAGCCTGAACTTTTCTATTTAAGTCCATCGCATCAATGCTCGATAGGAAAGTAAGAGAGATAAAAATCAAACAATAAACAATAGGTTTGAAAATAGCAGTTAAGATGTTTTATCACATATAGTATCATATAATCGGAACCAACCTGTATCCAAGAGAATAGTTAAAGTACTGCAAAGACTGCAATAGTACTTTCTGATGGAACTCAACGTATAGATAACAGAAGGGTTCGCGACAGCCTCCTAGAAAGATACAATGGACTGCATAAATAAGTAACCAATTTGGTTTGGGCCAATACAAAAGATCTAATTAGACCACTTTCGTAGATCTGGATATCTCTTTCGATGTCAATATTCTTTTTGTGGTTTCTTCTGTTTCTTGCTATCAACGTCATATCATCAACATAAGCCAAGCATTGATAATTTTTATTAAATATCATCCCCTCTCTGGTGATACTGGTTTTTCTTATTATGCCTTCCAAAGCTTGATTAAATAGTACCGATGACGAGGGGTCGCCTTGTCTTGATCATTGTTGTGTTTTGAAAGGTTCACTTTATTTTTTATTATATTTTACTATATTGGTTTTGTCCTTTAATGTCATCTTAACTAGTTGAATTAGTTTGTTTGGAATTTCTAATTCTTGTAGTATTTGGATTAACTTTTTTCTGTTCACACTATCATAAGTTCCTTTGAAATCAACAAAAAGGATCTGTGCTGGCATCTCATATTCATAATAGCCAGTAATCAGCTGTATTATAATAAAAATTGTTCCAGAAATAGTAAAACATATTATAATAGCACCAAGTATGGCGTTGATGTACTTGACGTCCAGTCAAAATAGTTTTATTGAAATTAACCATTAATATTCAGTGTTCTCTTCCTTGGTCCTAATAACAGCTTTCAATCTCTTTTTCATGGATCGATTATCTCTTTAGTCGATCTTGTTTGATGCTATTCCATTCTACTTTGAGCGCCGTTTTGAGGTCGGATTTTGTGATTGGTGCAAGATTTAGAGCCCGAACTTTTCTATTTAAGTCCATCCCATCAATGCTCGATAGGAAAGTAAGAGAGAAGTAGAAAGCTCTCTGAATCAATCCACACTGATGAATATGCATTGATATGTAATGAAGAAAGTTTCTAATGTTCCACAAAGGGAAATACCACCGTTTTGAGATGAAAATCAAACAATAAATAATAGGTGAAAATTCTGTAGCATAAGACAACTAAAACTAATTGATGTTGAATGAAACGAATTTGAAATTAATTGTAAATATTGATGTAGGGCATGAGAAACATTCCAACTCGCGAGCGGCAAATAGTGGTAGTAGCAGTACCAATATAAAGGAACACAGCCGAGAAAGCGCCACAAGTAGTCGACATTGGAGTAGTAGTAGCAGTAGAGATGATGGTGATACCTCCTCCAAAGATTCTTCGAGACTTTCTCAGAAGCTACCAGAAGAAAATATTCAGACTACTCAAGATATGGACATCTCGCCAGGAGACAGTACTCCAACATCAGAAGTTTCTTATTCAATTAGTACAACTCAACAGGTATATATCTATTAACTATTGATTTAGAATAGATCAATAGTTAATATCAATAATAATAACTTTATTTAGCACCAAGTTCATATTCTACTTTATATAACTTATAATACAGCTTCTGAAAACAGTTATGTAATCCATAAATAGATCCTAGGATAGCTTTTGACACTATATAATCTCAATATTGACTTTTCTAGTATATGTGTGGATCAAGAATGTCACTGTCATTTATAATAAATGAATAAGTAGAAGAATTATGAAATGGTAAAGAAATATTATTTGCAAGCTGTTATTTCGAATTTGGTTCATTGATGTGTTGATAAAATTCTCAAATAATTTATTCGCATAGTATACATTTCAATACAGAATTGGGTTAGTTCATATTTTATAGAGTTCTTGAATGAACTGGTATCTCTAATATATAAAATTCTCGTGTCACAGTTTTCGTTGCCATACTCCTCCGAAACGGCTTGACCGATTTTGATGAAATTTTTTGTGCTTATCCGGTATCTATGAGAATCGGCCAACATCTATTTTTCATCCCCTAAATGTTAGGGGTAGCCCACCCCTAAATTTTTATTTTTTAGACAAAATTTTTAATTTCTATTTTTTTATGATACAACATACAATCCTCAATTTTCACCCTTCTACGATCAACCCTTATTTTTTAATAGCCATTTTAGTAATTTAATCATTTTTCCTCTCCGGTCGAAAACTGATCAATCGTCATTTAATTAGTTAGAAATTACTAGGAAATTATTTATATGGCAAAACAACGTTTGCCGGGTCAGCTAGTTATGAATACTTATTCCTTCGTTTTTCATAAAGTCACTGACTTTTGTGGAGATCTCTCGCCCTTGACTAAGAATAATCAGTCCCTTCTTTCCAACTTTTTTTTTGAATCATTATAAATGGGTTCTAAAATGAGATTTGCTAATTTAATTCTACGGACAGACATATCAGCAATTTTTACTGACTTTTACATTTGCAAATTATTGCAAAAAGTTTCATCATTTGAAAACTGGAAATTATTTAATGTTGGTTTCTTACAAAAATTTTTGTGAAGTTTGGCTTCCTGGCGGGAAACCTTAAAATCTAATCCCTTAGATTTTTTTCGGACAGTGCGGTCGGAAGCATCAACGTTAGCATCCTGGAGTTGTGATTTTATCAAATTTGTGGTAGCAATTCTATTTTCTAGAAAAATTTTCTTCAAACATCACCTTGCGCCGTGAAATGAAAATCGGTTTTCTTTTCTTTTCGGGCTTAATTCTTCCACTGGCTCAATTTTCAGTTTTATGCGTAGTATACTTAGTAAATTTCTTCGCATTTACAAGGACCTTCGCTTCAGCTTTTTTACTTGTTGAATGATCTTCTCTATCCATAATGGAAATAAGCTAATTATTTTTTTGACAACTAACTGAATAGTATAAAACTGTCAAATAAACAATCACAGTCCATAAAGCCACAGAAACACGCCCATACCTAAGAGTTTAAATATACAATTACGGTATAAAAACTGTTAAGAAACAAAATTATTTAAAAAATTCGATTAATAATTTGGTCAGGAATCAAACGGTCATTAATTATTAGTTTTTTCAAATACTTTTCAGTTTCATTCTTGGGAAATAATGAATGGTTCATTAGGTATATGAGTCGTTCAGTAGTTGGTAAAGACTATATTTATTCAGAAAAATAAGTTATCAAGTAGATTGAAAAACTTCACATCACTACAGTTAGTGTCGGCATATTAAGGTCGATCGCCCATGATGGAACTGTTTTAAAACAAAATAAAACTTTTTAGTGCACAAGGTTTCGATTCATAATCAGTATTAAATCAGTTGGTGCAGCAGTGAAATGTAATTTTTCAATGTATTCAGACTCGGATGAGGAAGACGTCATTGATTATTATCAATACCGCAGACAACATAGAGTACTGAAAGAATATTGGATCCATCCATATCTTTGTCAATATGTGAACTCTAGACTGTTCATAGCATCACAAGAACTGTCTCAGACAGATAGAACGTTTATAGATTTTTTTATCGAATGTCGATAAAAAGCTGTTTTCCTACTTCTCCCACAAATTTGAGACACCTGCAACGCAACTGTGACCGCGAAATCATGGTCATATACAACCGATTGCAAACTAGTTTCATGTGCGGCTCCCCGCTGTTCTACGTTGCCGAGATTGCCAAACCGTTGCAAGTTCAACTTTCTTTCAAAACAGTTGCATCGTGTGCGGTTGGCCTAAGGTAACTGGCACCTTTTTCACTTGTAACTTTTCACTATCTCTTCGATCAATTAATGTACAAACATATATCTTTGAAATCATTTTTGTGTTTCAGATGAATGACCAATCAACAACCGTTGGGCCGGTACTTTTAGCTAACGCCCTACCAAAATTAATTTCACATCCAATCCACATCCCGTCAACTCCATTAGGAAGGACGGAGTTATCACCTCAACATACGCCAATCCCATCGACGCTAGCAATTTCCAATACGCCTGGACCACCAGTTACCCTAGGTTTGACTACTTCATTACCAAGAATGGTTTCTCAAAGCACGTCCACTTCAGAAAGTACAGAAAAGTTACTCCAAGGAGGTCAGCAGAGGCCTATAACTAGTACAGCTGTAACATCTGGTGATACTGGGGTACTGACTAGTCTTACTGTTGACATTAATCACTCTGGTAGTGTAGTCGAGGGTCCGCCAACGCCTACACATTCGGAGACGCCGGATTGTGCAAAGGGTAAGGTATAAGTATGTAAAATTTTGATCAACTCCTGAGAAACATGGCAAAAACTATCGATGTAATCAACATTTACCTGCTATTGGAACTTATTAGGGTATTTGAAAATTTAATATTTGTATCGGGTGTTTCAAAATGAATGACGTTTTAATGATTATAATATTTATTTCTTTTAACTTCCAGTTATAAATTAAATAAAGAACAATTCAGTCACCTCTAGATGATATGCGAGCATTTTTCAAACTTCTTGTTTCTCAATAATTGTTGCAATAACTGCTGTTAATGGTTTCTTAATTCGAGATGATCAGCTTATACACACTATCCTTTTTGAATTGTCTCAGGTAGAAATTCCTGGATCTAACGTGTCAAAATATACCCTTCTAGAAAATGTTCCACACAAACGACAGAAAAGTTATCACATCCAAGCCCTTCTGATACTTTGAAAACTTTAAAGTTGTACCACAGAGGCTTGATGCATTGCAAATGTCCAAGAATTGAAGAAAACATCATTTTTCTAACTGTCTCACTAGAGCTCGTTATAAATTTGTCTTGGCCGTATTGGTTCTTGTATTTTCTTCTCTTCAAACATGGCTAAAACCATCCTTAAAAAATCTGAGACATACCTTAGGACGAAATAACCAAAAATCAAAATCAAGCAGTAGAAGCAAGTGGAATCAAAATCGGTTCACCCTTTGCAACCTACTGTCCTCTCTCTTTTTACTTGAACCACGTCAATAAGGCATGAGAATTGTTCATTAGAATTCGCTTTTGCTACAAAGTGAGCAAATACGGCGCCCAACGTGCAAGTAGTTTACTCATGTATGATTTTTCAGTCAGTGTATGGCAAATGCACTCGTTTCATACACCTATAGCCTCTTCTATAAAACATAACACACTTAACCGACTTTATTATTGAACCTATGTTCTTCGAGCAACATTTTTAGTCTGAGAAAGATTTAAAAGTCTCAGAAGGCTACGTCGGTTATGTGCGGCGGCTGACTAAGCTATACAACTTGGTGCTTTGTTTAATATTGTTGTATAATCGATCAATCCGCTGGCGCATTATCGTGGTGATGTAGCCAATCACCACTTGTGCAAAGTTGTGCCCGTTTTACTCTGTAACGCAATTTTTTTAATACTTCAGCATAGTATTTTTCAGTAATTAAGTGACCAACTAAGTATCTTTTTGGTGCACAACACCTCGATAATCAAAGAAAAAAGTCAGCATTGTCTTTGCTTCGATTTTTCCTGTCTTTTTTTGGACAGAATACATTGAAATAGTTTTTGCCTCTTTTTTCACAATAACAGAATGCGATGAATGAAAAAAATACTGTATATAAACGTATGATATTCTCAACTTAATACGTCCAGTAAATAACTGCACACACCAGCAATTTCGTGATGACTCATTGGTGATGTGGAGGTCTGAGATACTTTTGGAACAATTCTCGTAACATCTTTCTACTCTGTCAAATTTTTTTTTAATTTATGATTATTTTAGCTGCAGTTGTACCTGTCAGTAGTCCCTCTGGAAGTTTACAAACTCTACAGGGTGTATCTAGTTCTTTGCAAGCCTTGCGACCGCAAGGACCTACAATTACACCTTCTTTAGCAAATCATTATAGAGATGATCTAGTGAATCATGTAAGGGGATGGCCAGCGGAACTGTTGGAAAAACAGGTAAGACTTTCATATAGAAACCACTTTTATAGAATTCAATTTTTTTAGTAATCAAAAATTTGTTCATAGTTCCCTTCATCAAACGATTACATATTATATACCTAATATTTTAGTTTGTTTAATCTGAACATAACTTTTGAAAGTTGAAAAGTTAAGTAGTGACTATGCGCGTCTCTTGTAACGGCACGATAATGGTTGCAGAGATTCTTCTGTTATCGATTACAATGAATTATCGCAGGATGCCCTGAAAATTTGAAAACATTTGAAAGTTTGTTACAAAGTACACTCGTGAACGAGAAAACCGACTCAAGTCACACACTTGCGGTCAAAAGTCTCTACCAAAAAATCTGCAGGTTCCATTCTCTCTCTGATTTTAGCACCTCAAATCCATTAATTTAGCTTTATAATAAGTAGTCTATGTTGTGTTGTTATTTTCTTTTTTTTATCAAACGAAAATTAATCTTATACAATGAAAAATGGTTATAATTAACAGTAAAAACTTACCACTCTCTTTGGAAAACGCAACCCCGTCTCTTAAGATATATTAATTTTATCATTTATCACATTAACTTTTAATCTCCGAGTTTATTCAATTTTAAGTCAAGCTTTGTAGATGTTCAGTGTATTTTCACTGTAATAATCAATTTAAATGAGATAACTTGAAAAAAAACAAATTTTGAGATTTAGAAATATTTTTCAAGCTTAAATTCGTCGAAATAAAAAATTTATTTGAAATTAACCTATCTATATTCAGTGTTTCATCCCCTGGCCCTAATAACAGCTTCCAATGGCTTTTCCATAGATTGAATAAGTTTATTTACTCGATCTTGTTCAATTCTTATCCATTCATTAGTAAGTGCCGTTTTAAGGTCGGATTTCGTGGCTGGTACAAGATTTCTAGCTCAAACTTTTCTCTTAAGTTCATCCCATCAATGCTCGAAGGGTATAAACTCCGGGCAACGCGCTGGCCAGTCCATAGCGGCAATTTTGACATACTCTAAATAATGCCGTATGGAACTTACAGTATATGGACAGGCATTGTTCTGCATTAGGATGAAGTTTTCACTGAAAAAATAGTAGAGAAATTTCTTCCATGTATTAGTTCTTCATTAATTCATCTGCCTCACCCTCAGTTTCAATAGAAAACAACTCGGCTTCCATTGTAATCCCCGCACAAACCATCCAGGAATCTCTTTCAAAAGTCACGTTTTATTGTATTATAACACTGCTCGATTCTTTCTCCAGGTCTACTGTAGACTCGTCCTCTTCTGTTTTCGTGTGAGAAGCGAATAGAGTCCCATTGTTCGTCTGTTCAATTAACGTGTTCTTTATCAAATCGTAGGAGGACTGTTCGGCGGGCTGAGTAGCTAGTCTTCGGCTCGTGGTTCATATTTCTCGAATGTGCACCTTTTTTTTGTGAAGCCGCGTTTTAGACGAAAGTTACCAGTTTCTTGATAACGATGATAAACTCTGGAAATAGCAGATTGATTAATGTTCGGTGCATTGGCTACTTGTCACTGACACTGGCCTTGTCGCAATAGTGTTACCGTTTGAGAAGCTTCATCATTTGTTGTATCCATTTTGAGGTAGAATTCTTGTTTGTTATTATCGGAGATGCATCTCCGTTGATGTTTGATAGCTTGCTGATAGTGGTGATTCAGGTAGATAACCTTTTATAAGAGTTAGTTGCCCTTAATTAGCATAATCATAAAGAAGCATAAAAAGGATGGTTTCCGATCATAATATATTGTTGAACTGTGAGAGCAAGAAACTTTACAGGATTTTATTTTGAAGCTAATATTATTAGCTTTAAGCTTTTTCTAAGAAAAATACAGTTTCATGATTGTGCTAGTGATTTGCAATTTCAGATGTGTTGTCTGAGTCGATTTTTCCCTCACGAATTCAGATGGTTCATTATTTGACAAGAAAAAATATTGTTAAAGTCAGTAAATAACTTAAAATTAAATTAATATTAATATAACTTAGAACGGTATTGGATATTGAGCCGTATTTTCGGTTAAAGAGTCGCGATATGCGATGTTTTTCGTGGATACTTGCTTTTATTATTGACGAAGACTCCCTGTTATCGACGACTGACTCGAATTTACTATTTTTCCTTATCTTTACCTTTACAAAGAGTAGGGTGGTGGTGCTTGGAAAAAAAGAAAGTTAGGTCGAGTGACAATTTTCTAAAATATGTCTTTACTTGGGAAAAACCAAGTAATAAGGTTATTAAATAATGGTTGCAAATGAGAAGTTCCGAGAAAGTTATTAAAAAGGCCCGAGCAGAAATAGTCATAAGTTTGAATTGAATAGATTCATGTTATACAATCTGTACAAATTCTTTAGAATGTGTTGACCACTAGACGGTAAAAAAAATGTTTACTTGAAATACTTCAGTTATGCGGGTATTATAAACTCGAATCATAAGTAGAAATTTCTAAAATAAAATTAAACTAAATATGAAACAATTTACAACAATTAAAATTTTTAACAATAACATATATTTTGTTTTGTTCAATATTAGAAATATGTTCTATTTGTTAGGCGCAAAAGCTGGCAGAGGAAGCACATATAATGGGCAGTATACAATGTTCCAAAGTTTCAGCAGAACTGAAATCTGCTAGGTCGATAGTTCGACTAACAGAAATCCAGGCTACTTTACAAGAACAGAGGTAAGAGTCAGTTCGCTTTTTTGTCGTTTTTACATATTTTATGATGTTCCTACTTAAACCTGTGTATGTGCCTCGTAGGCATTTCTGAAATTTCTTTCCTTTTAACCCATGTCTTTTTCAGGTTAGAAACAAAGTATTTTATCTGTACTTTGATTTAAAATACAATGGATTCACTCTTAGATAAGAGATAATATAAAATGTACCAGTAATGCTTGAAGAAATAGAATATTTCGAAAATCGCGAAAAATCTGATAGGTATTTCTTTTTAACCCTTCTTTATCTTCATATCAGTTATTATTAAAAAAACTCGTACTTAGGGCTATAAAATAATTTGAAAAATTGAGAATATTCAGTACAGTATTGTTTACTTAACACATAGAATGACTGTTAGGGCAAAATCTATGCAAGTTGCGAAATTCTAACTAGTCCCTAGAATCATTTTCTTACTATCCCAATTTCATTTTATCATCTGTTATCATTATATTCCCTCATGTAGAACTTTTTCTTATTTTCAACTTGTTTTACCGAATATGTAGCTATTAGAAACGTCTCACAAATTTCCATTGATCCAAATATGCTCTATTGCCTTTAACATACAACGGTATAATTGAAGTTTTGTGAAAAATCGTTTGTTTCATCATTCACTATTTCAAAACTGAGTTTTAACGCCTTATCATATTTATTACATTAACCCTGTTAACGATAAGCTCCGTATATCGATTTACAAACAGCAGTCCTTTATTATAACATTTATTAATTTAAATAGCAGCATACAAAAATCTGTATAAAATGATAACTGTCTTATTTAACGTCGTCGCTATAACAAATGTTTTTTTTTTAAAAATTAAACATACGATGGTAAAAAAATCTTATTGGCTAATTCTAATAAACCCAATAGTCAACATAATTCAAAAAATAATAAACTGTGGGTGAAAAAATATTGTAATCGATTATTATGAATTATTTTAATGTATTTTAATAGTTTTTTTTTATTTATATGTCAACACTAACAAAAAATTACCGTCCCATTATTGGGACATTGGCACAAGATAGGAAACAAACTTAATTCCCAGTCTTATTTATTTAATTTATTTGTGGAATACAAATATTATGAACTAACTTATTGAGTGTTAGAATGTTGAAAACATTTTTTCCCTCAAGCTGTACATCGTCTTTTTGTCGGAATAAGTTTTATCAGACGGATATTCTTATCAAAACGTACTTTTGAGCCTATTCACCTACCAACAATTTTTTTTCGTCGTGTATCTACGATTTAAATTGGTTCCAAGTAGTCACTACACATTTTGTAACTGTGCCTAAGTTCAACCGTGCCCACACACACACCTATTAACTAAAGAAATAGTAATACACAGCAGTCAATATTTCCCGCGGTATTGAAAAATTTAATGAAACTAACCTAAAAATTCTTTAAATAGGAGTTAGTAGTTTGGTGAGGTGATTGGGTGGATAAAAACAGGTTAAAAAATCCTTGATATAAATTATATTAGACACTCATAACTGTTAGTGTATATAAACTCCTGGACAAAATTAACGCACCACTTTAATTGATCCAAATATTTGCAATATAAACCCAAAATAAATTAAAGTTACATTGGAATAATAATGAATACCTACAATTTTTGGGCACCAATTTTGTAACCTTAATTTCTTCGACAGAAGACTCTTCCTAGGGAAGTGGAATTCGTTCTCAGTTAAAGTATATAAATATGCTGTCAGTTTGGTGGGTTGGTGTTGGGTTTTTTGAGCGGCTTCCAAGGAACCAAGCGATCAATTCTGATGTTTACTGAGAATAATTAATGAATCTGGATGAAGCAATCAAAGAAAATAGATCAAAATTGTAAAATCGGAAAGGTTTAGTCTTAATCTGTCACCATCTGATTACCATTAATTTCGAAGTTTGCAGAATTCTTTAAATAGTCCAACTTTCATAGTCCAACAAGGACCATATATAATTGAATAAAAACTTTGTTAAAAAAACATTTTATTTTATACTACCAAACCGAAATTACTTTGTCGTCAACCCAATAAATATTAAAGATAACTGGATTCCTAGAAATTGAAAGTGTATTGGTTGTTTTTTTATTGGGGTGAATCGGATTAATCCTTGGTTGAGCTCCCAACCTGGCATCTGTAGAACTGCAGAAAAAAAAATGAAATGAAGAAAGAAACGCGAACACGAATGGAAATTACTAAAGAATGAAGTAAAAGATGAAGGAATGAGTAAAAAGAATTGTATAAAAAGGAGCTTATGCTATAACATATAAAAACTGAATTTATATTTTTATAAAATATAATCAAACAGGAATCTGGTCTATTCTATTTGTTCTGTTCCCCAAATAAATAGAAAACACGTATTTATATGAAAACTATTATACAAAATTTGCTCAAATCATAAGAAAATCCAGAAAGATGACTGACATTTCTGTGAGCACAATAAAAAAAGGCAAAGAAAAACTTACCAGCGAATATAAATAATAAAATCCCCACGGATTTATTAAAAGTGTAGATAGGTAGAGGAAGAAGTCCAATACATTCTAAGGTTTAATTGAAGGTCTCGAATGAAGTGGGAGGTAGATAACAAACTAATTTCTCCAAAAACTTGATTTTTAAAACAAATAAATTAAAAGTAACTACTGTGCCACAATACGTATTCAAAATGTTTAAAAATAACGTTACAAGACGAATGGCATGTTACATCTTATTGTCGCAACAGTTTTCAAATGTTTTAAGGTACAAACATTGTTTTTTCCGGTATTTCTTTGGTAGCTTGTGCTGCTGTTTAATTTCAGGAGGAGTACAAGTTAATTCATTAACAGTCTTTTTTACCTACTTTTTTAACTTA
Organism: Diorhabda carinulata; assembly: GCF_026250575.1. Lineage (NCBI taxonomy): Eukaryota > Metazoa > Arthropoda > Insecta > Coleoptera > Chrysomelidae > Diorhabda > Diorhabda carinulata. The sequence continues at coordinate 12,146,399 of NC_079464.1, read as the reverse complement.
ATTATGTAACTAAATCGTCTTCAAATCGCAATGAAAACACCAAACAAAAACATTTCTGTTCAAATGTGAGTTTTGATTTCTAGCCCAATTAATATTTTTATAAAAAGTAAATAAACTTCAGCTTGCATTCCTGTGCTACTTGATCTTTACAAGAAACATTTTTTGCTTTAAATTTGACTAGTGCTGGAAAAAATATGCAAGACCTTATTCGCTCCTTATTCCGCTCGAGGTAAAAAAAATGATCTTGGTGCTTGGTCAATAATACTAGTCTTCAACATCTTTGTGCATAGTATCTGTGCTCTCTTTTAGCTTATTGAACATTGAATTTTTTTTTGGTAATTGGGTAGGATGAAAAAATACTATTAAATGATGAAGGAAAAATGTATATGCATTGTTAAATTTCCTAATTTGAATCAATGTATTTTTGAAATATGTATCTATGGTTCATATGAACGATTTTTGCATTTTCTTTGTTGAAATGGAACCAATTACAACGTTTGCTATAATTCAATTTCAAGAATGCAATTTTTAGTAAAATTTTATTAGCAGTATGAACAGTTTGTTTGCATGCTACTTGGACTGTACACGATTTAAGCGGAAATTCGATTTTTTAAATATTTTTCTTTAATATCTATATGATTTCTACTAAAATTGATTTTCCTTTTCAGAATATTATTTTTACGTCAGCAGATAAAGGAATTAGAAGAGTTAAAGTCACAAAATTCATTCATGTCGGATGATACTTAGTAGTCAAATATCACAAGATTTTAGTCATTTATGGTCAACTTCAGTGGATAAAATAATAATAATAAAAATTACTTATTTATATTTTGTCCCCTTTTTAAGTCAATCATTTTTTACCTTCAATTCTCTATTTCCAAAGGATGGTATGTAATTTATAAGTTTTCTGAGTCCTACTAGTTATGAAATGAAAAATGAATAATATAGAAAAGAACATTGTGATTGTTGAACAGTGGTTGAATTCACATATATACAGACAAATATCTCAAACCAGAAACTATCAATTTAGTATATATAAAGATTTTGTATATTTTTAGAAATATATGATTTTTAAAATAATTTTTCCAAAATTCTAATATTGTAATTGCATTTAATAGTATTGTAATTAATTTCTTTACAAATTTGGTTTTAACAAACCCCATCAGTACCTTTTGGTCTAATTTTTATTTAATCGTTTGTGTTGATTCAATCTTTTGATTTTGATTGTATTAAATACATTGTATTGTAAATACTTGTATACGTTTTATACAAATGAAAAGTCTCACTACGGCCCATAGTCCACAATTCAACTTTTCCTTATAGCTTAGAGCGGACTTATGAACCCTATGACGGATTAAATTTCAATACAACCCAAAGGACTGCATTTAAATGTCTTGATTCGTTATGCGTCCTTTAAACATTGTCTTGCGTTTGAGCACATTTTTTTTCATGACTCAATTTCCTATTTTTATTCGACCGACGTAGATTTTTTGAAATAATTTTGATTCTAATATTTTTCTATATTGCTTATATTTGGTTTTGACAAAAGAAGTGTTACTTAAAACCGTACATTATTTTTTAATAATATCCCTTGGGTTGAGGTTAATAAATATAGAACAATGTTTAGTGTAATGGCGGAGCGCCGCAACGCATAAGAATGTAAAACATTGAATCCAGGACCGGTTAATGAATCTTGATAAAACCTTCTTGTCATTCTTGATTACAATAATTGAGAACAACAGTTTACTGAGAAATGGAAGGATAAAAGGGGAAAACGTTTACAACAAAGATTTTTAGTTTTATTTATGTAATTACGAGGGTTGCATTCTAAGCACGCTGTTGTAAACTTTAAACCACTTTTCCTGCATCCACAAGATGCATCGTATCGTATTTCTAACCTCTGGTGACATTTCTATTCCAAGCCATCTTTCTACTTGCAAATCTACTCTTTCAAAATGTCCAAGAGCGATATCTGCAGTAGGTGGCAAAAACGGTAGTTTAACGCAGCTAATGTATGTAATAAAAAACCACGAAATAATGTTAGGAATTAAGCACTTTTTTTTCAACATATTGTTAACAAGAAACAAGATGCTCTTGTTTGTGTAACAATAATCTATGAGGGACTTTGTCGAATGCCTTTTCAAAGTCCAGGTATATGACATTCGTAGCATCTCCATTGTCATAAGCAGTGGTTCATTGGTCTAGACATGCCAGAAGATTTGTTGTTGTGGATCGACCAGGCATAAACTCATGTTGACTTTTGGGTACAATGTCATTTTCTATTATGAAAGTTATTAGTTCCTTTGCTATTATCTTCTCCATAACTTTACACTGATGACAAGTCAAACTAATCGATTTATAGTTTGACGCTAGACCTTTGTATCCTTTCTTGAATATAGGGATTACAGTTGCTTGGTGGCACATATCAGGAATTCTCTCAGTTTCCATATACTCTTTGAAAATTTCTCTCAGGGTCGATGTTTTGGAGTTTACACAGCGTTTTAAAAAATATTGTACGAATTTGGTCTGGGCCTGGGCTGGTTGTTAATGGCTTCTTCTACTTTCGTATAAGTGAAATTTATGGTAATAATGCTGGAAATTACTCTTGTATTGTCGGGCAAACTAGGCAGTGCATTAAAATTCTTTGGATCTTTTAATGTTATGGAAGTTACCTTGGATAAAAAGTTTTCAATAACTTTGACAAACGCCATCCAAGCCTCTCTTTGTTTCTAATTTAATGGGCTAATTATCTGACATTGGGTCCAACAAATACACCTTCCTTTATTTGAGCGTCGCTCAAAGAAGGAAATTTTTGTTTTAAAAATTTGAAACTAGCTCTATAGCTTTTACAAAATTTTTGATTTCGCAAAGGTCATAATATCCTTTTGAAGTGAACTATTCCATTTTTCATATTTTTTTGCCAAAGAACGTAAACAGTAAAGCAACAGTATTCCGTAGCAAAAATAACGTTTGCTTATGTGATTGGTAGATCCATATCACTGGTTTACAAAAATGCAACGTTGATTATTGTCCATTCAACCAACCGACCAAATTTTTGTAATGAGATACAGCAGGTGTGTGGCACCCAAAATTTATTCTGGTTGGGAATATCCAGGTTGAAATGTGCACGATAGCACATTTTAATTAATGGTGTTATAACCTTTTTAGGCTTGTTGTGTATTCACTGCAAATATAGGGTGATTCAATACATTTGCGTGACATTTTACAAGATTCAGCTGTCAATTAACTTCCAAACGCCAAAATGATTGATGTTAACTTTGAGCTACTTTCAGAATTTAACGGAAAAGTGACAATTTGGTAAAATAATATTAATAGGGTTATAAACGTCAATGACAAAACTTATTTTTCTGTTTACTTTTGAGGCGCTACCAATAAAAATCACAACCGAATTGGTTCGAGTAACTTTGAGTGTTGCCTAGTCGAAATTTCTAATGACGGTAACATCATGGAATGAAGAATATTAAATGAGAATTTTTTCACGTCAATGCTCTTTTGATTCATGCGTCGGTTAAATCAGCATGCTACCTCAAAGGACAAATTTTTATTAGTTCTCCGTTCCAGAATATAATTTGAGTTTTTCGTAAAAACAATAAACATTCCGAGAAATATTGCAAAATATTTTTTTCCAATTTTTTTTTCTATTTAGTGTTAAAATAAAATAAAAACAAAGGTTTGATAAAAATTCATTAATTGTCATTGGATTCAAAGGTATAAATCTTCCAGCGCTTTACTGTAAAGGTTTAATTAAAATTGTAAAGAAAACACTTAATTTCCATGGTCATTCTTCTGTATGCTTTCTTCTGATTGATTAATCATCTGCCTTGCAAATCCCACACTGCATAATTTTTTTTGCTATTTACTTCACTTCCAGAACTCGTAGTTTTCAATTTATAAAAGATAGTTTTATCAAAAAAATCACATCTTGTATGTGTAAAACGTTATTGTTTGTATATACTGATTATTTGAACTTTTTTCATGTGAAAAAAACTACGACACTCTTTTCCTCTTTTGGTAAAAGTGTGCCTTATTTTGATTTTAAACAAAAAGAAACTACACTGATAAAACATATTATAAAAATATGTATTAAAGTAATAACATGGACATTTTACAGAATTTTTATTAAAGTAGTGAAATAAACTGAGTGGTGCTACACACTTTTTTAATGAAAGGACTTAATTGTATATATCTTTTAATGTAGGTAGTTAAAAAATATGAACTATTTACTGCTCTTATTTGTGGTCCGGTCAATCTGAGCATACATAAAATTACAACAAGCTTACAATCAGTAAACTTGCTCTAAATATAATGGAATTTTTAATTACCCATGTATGAAAAAAAATTTTCTCAAGGTCAAAGAATTATCTATAAAAAATGTATCGATACTTTTTTTTGGGAGAGATATTCAAAAAATTGTAATCGTCATAATATGCACACGTTTCAAAGCCAACTGTGAGGTAATATACGTTTTTTAACGTGGTTGCTTCAGTAGGTCTATTCCACGATTTAGTTGTGATCCTGCTTAATTTCTAATTATTGCAAATTTACAAAGATTGGAAAAAATAAAAGCGATGTCAATTAAAAATTTAGTTAATTCGTCCGATTCGTAACTGTCATATTCTTGTTAATTTATTTTAGGTTCTTCTTTTTGTTCTTCCTCTTTTTACTTATTTTCCGCTTGTTGTAACTTTATGTATATTTATTCTTATTTTTTTATCTAATTTGACCGGACTATTATTTCTGGTTTGTGATATCACATTTTGACTAAAGGTGTGTTAAATCATATGCACAATTATTTTCTTTGGTCAATAAAATGAAATGTTGATGATAGCTAGAATCCATATTTATAATAATTTTTATTGACGTATCGAGTGAACAAATCATAATATAGTCTTCAAAATACAGCTTTGAAAAAAAATTAAATTATTATTAATAGTTTTTTTTATCATTTTTCTTGCTTTATTCTTATTGTATACTCGATGAAATCAAAGTTTTAATTGTCTCTGAACTTTTGTTGCTGAAACTGTTTGGATGTATATAATACAAGGTGGCGCAAAAAGAACGCATGAATTTCAAACCAGTATAATTTGCTTTATTTTGATTACATACAACAGCGAAAACGCGATGCGCCCTAATCTACAAAACAACCAGCATCCGCTCCGCTCCTCCCACTCCCACTACTCAATTCAAATTCGTACGTTCTTTTTGCGCCACCCGTTATATAAATGAAAATGTCTTCAATTTTTCAAGAGTACAGTATCGGTTAACATCATTATATGATTATTTATTTACATTTTAAAATTATATAATGGCCTTTTGAGAATACATTTTGTTTATTTTATTCAGGATTTATAAATTGTTTAGTGTATTAAGGAATAACTAAACCCTTGAAAATTATTAATATTCTATATTTAATCAATTTGGCAATGAAACGAATCGAGCTTGAAAGTTCTACATAACTCCTTCTAGCATATCAACAAGTATTGCTGCAATCTCGTCACGAATTCGCTGTTTGAGGTCCTGGATTGTCCTGGGTGGATCAGTTCCAAACACTTTCGTTTATAGTTAAAAAGAAGTCACAGACAGTAAGGTCGGGACACAGAGGGGGCCAAGCGATATCCGTGTTTCGAGAAACTTGGGAACAAAACATTCACCGCATTCATTGAAATTCTAGCAGTGTGGCTTGTTCCACCGTCTTATGGTGGTGTTTAGGTGTGAGGAAGTTCCGAATAATTGCAACGTATCTCTCAGAATTAACGGTAATGGAATTTATTTTCAGCATTATCCTCAAAAAAATACAGACCGATGATTCCTCTTGTCGACAATGGACACCATATTGTCGCTTTCTGAGCATGTAGAGGTGCTTCATGAAGCAAACGAGGGTTCTCCTCCGGCCAGTACTTGAAATTTTGTTTGTTTACAAATCGGTGAGTTGAAAGTGTGCCTTATCACTCATATACCAGTTGTTAATTTGGTCATAATTTTCTTCCAACCTGGCGAGCATAACCTCACAAAATCTGAGACGCTGTTAATAATCAACCGGGTTAGGAGATTGAACACCCTGTATTTTATACGAAGGCGGGTGGCGTGGACTTCTTAACACTGCTTTTCGAACACATTCAATATTTTCAGGGGTTCGAGTCGTTCTGGCACTACCACCTCTTTTTTTATACGTCGATCTAATTTGCTAGAGGTTGTTTACCCACATTTAATTTTATGGTTTGTACTAATCTCTCGCCATTTTGATAATAAGCCATAAATGCGTAACCGCGATGCTCACCCGTCCAACGCTCCATTGTCCCGTCAGGTCTGTGACTGTCTTGCCTACCACTTCATGGCGCGCTGCAAGCCCCACTCCAAATCTTCCCGTTTCATTGCCGAACCCTTCATTTTCATACAATATGTAAATCTAAATATACGTTAATTTTACCAAAGAGATGAATGTTTTTGTTTGAGAATATGTGTTTTTTGACTTTATTTTTAGTATAACTGCCATTTCAACAACTTTGTCTAAACTTTGACGAGACTGATTTCATCAAATGATTAATTTATACCTAACAGAAAATTTTTCTCATACAAGCTGTTACTAATTTTGATAAAATATATGCTAGAAGTGTACTAAAAATTTCTTATTGATTCTACTAACTTTATCAGTTTATTGAGATGTACAACTTTTGATTCTATACAAGTATCTCATTGTCGAAAATGTATGTCGTCAGCTTAAATCGTTGTAACTCCATAGAACAAAATTTTAAAGATTTCTTGTGTGTAGTCACCTTTCTGCCATCTGTAGCCTACAGCTCGTTCGTATTTTAGAAGTTGTTCCTTTTTCACTCAGGCTAAATATAACTATACTAAAAATGCTATTATTTGCTCTAAACTGACTCTTATTTGATTTAACTTTTGATTGGTGAATAAAGAACGTTTAGTGAGAAAAAGATATTCCAGCAAAAAATTTATTTCTCTCTTCTCCCACAATACTCCAGGAAGTTTGGTGACTATATTTTGACTTCTTGTTTTGATTATTATCAATTATTAATATGTGGTTAGCACAGGAGTTTCTTCTTTTCCAAAAAATTGTGGTGTTTTGTTAAGAGACTGGTGTGGTGAAAACCAATTATTTCATCAGCTGATTTTTCGTTATCTGTATCATATATATCATGTATATCGTCATCAGAGGCATCGTCGTAATCGAAGTTTCCTCGCACCATTGCAACCATTGCTTCTGATGGTAAACTGTAGGAATACTTTTTCACAAAAAATCGAATTTTCGATGAAATAATAATAACAGCCCAGTCTGTGGAGGGTAAAACTGTAATAAAATAACTTTCCAAATATCTTAAAACTTATTCTATATTTACTTCAAGAATAAAGGGGTGACTTTGCTCATTTTAAAGTCAAATTTCGGATATTTGCAGATGGATTTTCGAGAAAAAATATCCCTATTTGTTCGACTATGATCTGAAACTACTGAATTGATATTTTTTCTATTTCATCATTATAGCTTGTCACCAAAAATTAAAAAGTGGGTTGGCAAAGTCATGATAGGGGTAACTTTGCCCCCCCTTACCATTTTCCTATGTTTATAGGTTCATATTCATATATTTGTATAGAAAAATTTTGATAAACTTGATTCACACCAAAATTAATTATTCAATGAACTCATTTAGATCACACTTTAAAAATCCCTAATGAAAATAAAGGACGGAAAAAGAAAAGTAAAGAAAAGATAGTAAATTACGGTCTTTCTACTGGAATAAATACTGATATGGAAACGTGGGATTGTACAAAAACAAAAATAACAAAATCTACAGAAATATCTGAAATCACCAACCATATTTCTGTTACTAGAAACGATGTGGAAGTAGATTGTTCATCATTGATTATTCAAGTTGTATCAAAATTAGATGCAGGTAACATTACTAAAAAAACGAAAATTGTTTCAGTAGGAATAGATATTCTCAAATTGGAAGATTCAAAAAATGTAGAACGTAGAATTTGTAAAAAAGACTTGTATATTCAATAACTCAAAAACAAACAAAATTATGTCCAAAGATGAAGAAGTAGAAACATTCGAAACTGCTGGATCATTCTTTTGCTCACGTTGTAAAAGCTCAAAAGCTTGAAAAAGAATTGATTACTTCCAACATATAATGTTGAGGCTTAAATTTTCTTCATAACCTCAAAACATGTTCACGCACAAATACATCCCTAATTAATCTCGATCTTGAGTATTTATTTATTGTTTAATTATTATTAAAATAGTAACAGCTTGTATATATATATATATATATATATATATATATATATATATATATATATATATATATATATATAAACTTCTATCATTGTTGCGTCCATAAACATCCCAAACACATACACTATTGCTTCCTTCGAATTATTGCGTCCGAATATCGGACGCAACAATGTCAATCCATGTTTTTGTGGATTTTTGCCAACGTTTGTGAAAAATATTAACAAGAACAGTCAACAAAGGTTCCTACATTTCTATTTCTTTATAAAACTCAACGTCATCTAGTGATCTCTCTATGATTTTATTGGATTTTCTATTTGGAATTGGACGCAATAATATTACTAATATGGATGAAAATGTATATTGTTAGTTCATTGATTTTCCGGCAGAGTACCAAATATTGTATACACACTTAAGTATATATTTTAGAAACGTAATATGTTGTTGCGTCCGAGATATGGCAACACTGCTCTCTATTTTTAGACCCAAAATATTGTGTTTTAACGTTTCTTGTGCTTGTGAGATCGTGTTATTCTAAGACATTGTTGCTTCCAGTGTGCTAATATGACAAGGCGCATTGATAAAATATTCAGTAACTTGAGTTTTGATACTGAAGAAGGTAAGTATTTTTATAATATATATGAAATTATTACATTCGTGATTTTCTTATGACTTTTGTCTTTATAAAAATTTTCAGTTACCTCCAATTACTAATAATTATTGGTATTGTCACTCATTGTCTTTTAGTGAGTAAAAGTGATAGTTTTGAAATTTTGCAATTTAATTTAATTTTGTAGCTACTGAAAAACATGTTGTCATGTGTTAATTTTTCTACAAATATTTTTCAAATTCAAAATAGGTAAAACGCCTTCTCCTTCATTTTGTATTTTGTATTCCCAAACAAAACTAATAATTTCTCCATTATCCAAACGTTTTTTTGCTTTTTATATTTTAGTCAGAACTGAATATTACCTCAAACAAAATATTTGAATATGATAAAATTCAAATGAATACAGAGTCATCTCCATGTACACCGGAAGATCCTTTTAATGCTTCGTCAAGTGAAGATTCTCTATATTGTCCTAGTAGTGACGAAGTAAGTAAAATTTTTTTTCCATTTTCATTAAATTGTGAATATAGGTTTTGGACCTTGCCTGTGAGTAGATAAATATCCAGGCCCATACTGATTTCCCGGAAAACGTTTACTTTGTGTTGGGATTTGAAAGCGTCGAATTCTACTTTGTTAAGGGGTTTTAGAAAAACTAGTATTACTTTTGTTCTTAGTGATTATAAAAAATTGCAGAAATAGTCGATCGAAATTGCGGTGAGGGATCGAAGATAAAACCTTGTATATTATACATGGCATATTCTTGTTTTATAGTACTTTTGTCTGGTAAGAGAATTAGCATACAGCTCGTTCGGCAAACTTCCAGACGCGTACTATAAAACACTTATTATGGCACTAAGAACTTAAATAGCTATTCACTAAATTCTTTCTAGTTTTAGAAATTCTTATACATTTATCACCTAATTGGTTCACGAGATAATTCACGTTACATTTTTTTCGCAGGATAGCTGCTCAGATGTTGATGAGAATCCAGCACCGAAGAAGACTAAGAAACCTAATAACAAAAGCTCAACCCAGATGAAGATTACTACTGATTATGTTAATTCGCCCTCTATTGGTGTGTATGATACAGCTAAAGATAACGAATACGATTTAAATGTACCGAATACTTCAAGCAGTAGACAGTTGATTACTACTAAAACGATGGATAAAGACCAAGATTTATGTAACAATTCAAGGTTACCGAGTACTTTAAGTTGTACAAAACCAATTAAAACACCATATAAGAGAAAACCGGATCATTGTTATTATTGCGAAACTAAGGTTCTAAATTTCGGCCGCCATGTGATACGGAACCATTCAAACGAAATAGATGTAGCAAGAATTTTAGCAAAGCCCGTTAAAAGTAAAGAAAGAAAAGAGCTATCCAATGACCTTAGAAGAAAGGGAAATTATTTGGCCGACGGTGGCACTTGTTTTAAGCCTGTTAGGGAGGGTTATGTACCAGAGAGAGATAAAGTACCTTGTAACAACTGTTTAGGGTATTTTTCCTCGAAACTTTTATACAGACATAAGAAAAAATGTGTAAAGAGAGATTCTGGTAGCTCTCAAAATAGCAAACAGTTAAAACTATTCCATAATGCCAAAGTAGATCAACGACTGAAAGAGGAATTCCCGCATATGAGAGCGGACAAGTTGTCTTTGGAAGCTCAAAAAGATCCACTTATTTGCGAGTTCGGAGCTAAGTACTTAAAAACGCACCGTGAAAAACATTTTATTTACGTAACATCACGCAAAATGAGAGAACTTTCTAAAATCCTTTTGGAAATAAGAAAGTTGGATCCATCCATAACCACATTCATTTCAGCTTTGAAGCCAAAGTATTTCGACATTTTCGTGGAAGCCACAAAACGAATTGCTAAATATGATTCGGAACGAGATGTTTATCTGTCTCCAACTTTCGCCATGAATATTGTTACGTCTTTGAAACAGTGTTGCGATATTTACACTAAAAATAAAGGTACCACTTTATCTACTGCGGAAATAGAGGCGGACTTGAAAACGTTGATTCGTCTTTTTGAAACTAATTGGAGTTGTGAGATTTCTTCACATGCCAGTTACAACCTTAATCTTAACAAATGGAACAAAGTAACCATTGTACCTCTTGCCAGTGATTTGCGTTTATTAAGGAATCATCTCATTGACTTATCTGGAGAATCTTTAAGAGTCCTAATTAAAGGAGCTGAGGATATGAAATATATCATAGAAGATGATATCGACCATCAGCAATATCAAAAAAAGTCTGATACAATTCAAGCATTTAATAATCTGACATACAAGACAATATCAAAAAAATGTTAGAAGTTAGACACCATTTTGTGACCATAAATAACCCATATCTTTTCGCAATGGCGAATTCAAATTCACATTTGATAGGTTATAAAGTGTTAGCCAAACATGCTAAATTATGTTGAGCACAAAACCCATCATCAATTACGTCAACCCGACTGCGCAAACATCTTGCAACTTTATCGCAATTATTCAACTTATCAGATGGGGAAATAGAACAGTTGGCGACATTTATGGGACACACAAGTGGTGTTCACAGAAATTCCTATCGACTACCCGATGATGTTTATCAAACGACGAAGATATCTAAACTGTTGATGGTAATGGAAAAAGGCGGAGCAGATCAATATAAAGGAAAATCTATTGATGAAATAAACATTGATATGGAAAAAAATCTTCTAAGTGACCGAGACTCTGATAATGATAGTGACGAGGATGAAAATCCAATAATAAGGGAACTGTTAGATACGTCAAAGCCATCTGCTCAAGATTTTGTTCCAACAAACAACGTTGATGGGAAACCTGTTGCAGGGACTAAAAAGAAAAAAACTCGTAAACTGGTTCCTTGGACAGATGACCAAAAAAAAGTCACACTAAACTATTTTAAAGATCATATTAAAACTAAGAAGCCCCCTAAAAGATTCGAATGTGAAGATCTGAAAACAAAATATGAAAAAATTCTAAACAAAGATTGGCTAAAAATCAAAGTATTTGTTCAAAATTATTATACTAAAAGCAGAAAATAGAGTTGATAGTGCATATAAAGGATTTCTATTATATTTTAAAAAATCAATAAAACTGGTATAAATTTAGCTTCATGATTTATTTGTACTGTTCCCTTTCTGTCCCTAGCTATTGTCTCAATTTCTGTTTTCTCTTTATCAATATCCATATTTTCGATTTGGTCAATCCATTTCCTCCTGGCTATTCTCTTTAAAATACGATTAAAAAGTTGGTAACAATTGACTTTGCACGATTTATGGTTATTGTTGGATTGCGATGTTTCACAAGTATAGTTATCACTTTCCTCTGGAGGTATATTTTAGAGGCATACCTGATCAATCCCCACATGCTTTCCATTTTTTTGAGTCGGAAAAAGTGTATACCAGTAGCTAATTATTAGAGTTATTGCGTATTTTACATTGTCTTTTCCATATTCTTAAAATCAGAGATATATTTCTACAAGGAAACTCTTTTAAGATTATATACATTTCATGTGATATTTAATGATAGTATATTATTGCGTCCTGGCGGTTTGACAACACCGCACGGATGCAGCAATGTATGGTGTAGTCATTATATGGAGCTGACAAAGTTACTTGTTATAAGGAAGCAGCATTGTTGTAGAATGAATGAAAATTTGTATATTTGAAAATTGTGAATATCAATTATCTACATATAGTCCTATCCATCTACTTCATTGGTAAACCAGTATACACAATAAGATCATGGTTAACTCTTGGTTTTCTTGAGGACGCAACAGTGTATGACTTTTGTACGGACGTAATAATGTTTATATTTATATATATATATATATATATATATATATATATATATATATATATGTACTAGTAGGACCCTTTTGGCATTTCATTGAAATATTAATAACTGAATAAATTTAAACAAGACTATCTTCCTAGATAGAGTAATTTCCGTGACCTTGTATTTGTATTATATATATATATATTGGTTTTATGTTTTTTAGATTTAGACGAATTAATATTTGATAATAGACCATAGTTTTTTTTTCTATTGTGTATATTTTTATTTGTTATTTTTGTAACTTATAACTTAATTCACAATTTATTGTTAATATAATATTATTTTTATAATTTGATGTTTTTGTCAGTGTAGTTTTTTTTAAATGTTAAATATATCTTTTCCTTCCAAATTTTTGTCGTCATTAATATCTACTTGAAGAATTGTTTCATTATGTGTTTTATATTCCGCATTACTTTTTCGTAAATTCGTTCAATTTTTTTCTGATCAAACTACTTCCATTTCCACAATCAGATATGTCCAGTTGGTTACTAACTCAATTTTCCTTTTCCACAAATATATACAGTGTGCTTCCAAATTCGTACGACAAAATTGCTCGTATGAAATTCAGATGGGTCTTTCCTATAACAAAATTTCTTCAGCCCATCCAAGATATCACCTTTAAAAGATGGTGACAAAATTTTTTTTCAAAATTTCAGTAAAGGTAGAAATTTTTTATTCTGTAATTTTCGTGAAGAACTACGAGGATGATTCCAGAAGTACATGGTCCAACTAAGAAAACACAAAAATTTTGGAGAAGAAATATTTGTTTTTTTACTTACTTCTCTCAGAACATTCGGAGAACCGCTTTTGTAGTCGGTCAGATCCGGGGTTATACTCAGGCGAAACTTTCGGAATTGAAAAGATTTCTTGTAACCACTTTGTTTAAATTGTGCTTTGATTAATGAAAACTAGTGTTTAATATCCTTGATATGTTCAGAAAAGTCTTCGCATGACAGAAAATCGATTTGCAGGTATTCCTGCAGCTCACCAGTTCTTTTTATTTAAAAATTACAGACCACGCCTATTTTCAGCCAATTTTTGAGCAAATATGTCGCCGTAACGCTGATCTATCTCACAAAACCTAAAATACGATGATGGTCCTAGAAGTATCTGGCCCAACAAAGAAAAAAAATTTGAAAAAACATATTTTTCAACTTAATCTCCTTGTAGTACCTCACACTTTTCTCGGCGATGTTTAATAAGTTAGATACCCTTTTTATAATAATGAAAATGAGGGAAATTTTTAACCATCGAGTCATTTTTTCAAGTCTGGAAACAGATAATAATCCGAGAGGACTTAATCTGGCGAACAGGGTGCATGAGGTAGCAATTAAAACTTTATTTAATGAGCTAGTGCATTGTCTTGATGAAACAAGACAGTCAATTAAGAGTATCCCACGCGCAATTCGAAAAAACCGATGTCAAGATTACGCCTGCAATTGGAACGGTCTTTGCTTCCTTTGAAGCCGGTTCTTCCTTTTCAGTTCATTTTTTTTATTGTTCTATTGTTTTAGGTTTGAAGTGATGAACCCACGTTTCATCCAGGGTTAGGAAACGGCGCTTTATTTCTGTGAAACATTACCATTCACTCGATGGAAATATCTTCACGACATTGTTTTAGCAAATGGGGCACCCATCTTATGCACAGCTTTCTCATGTACAAATTTTCAGTTAATATGTGATGTACCGCACTTTTTGAAATGTTTACTATGTCTACTAGCTTGTGTTCTTCCAATCGACAATCATCCAGTAACGCTTTGTGAATTTTCTTTAACATTTCTGCAGTGCTGGTCTTCTCAGGTTGCATGGCCTCGTTTAAACTTAAACTTTAAATTAAACTCTGCTATCTGATATTTTACTGTTGATATCGAAGGAGTAGTCTCACACAGAGTAGCATTTAGTTCAACTTTTATATTGGTTTACCACTTTTTTCTATGTTTACAAATTCACTGGAAAGGTTCATTATTGTGTAAGTTCAAATACAGTGGAATTTTTCAAGCAACTTCCGCTATCTCTAGGTCAGGCCAGGTACCAAACTCGGGAGTGTTTTCAATTTTCCTGTTACATTATACGTGGGTGAAATTAGGAACCTTTACTTTATTTCTTATGAACACTTTTTTTCAACATAAAGTTTTATGAAATAAAATTATAACTAAAAATCCTTATTTTATTTAAAAATATTTATTTATTATTGTTAAATTAATAAAATAGCTGCACAGAAAAAATATAAACACCATAATTTATTATTTTTTTGATAATTTGAGTGGAAAACAGTAAATATATAAAATGTAATACTATAGCCTACGTGTCATTGATTGCTGTACACGTTTAGAAAAAAAAAATTAAAACTCAATTTCAGTCACCACCATTTAAGGGCAATATATCGGATTAGGGTGGGCTGAGGAAGACCTTCTTAAGTTTATTTTTTTTATTAGAATGTTATCTCGCCTTGACGTTTCGCTTCTGACAAGAAGCATTTTGAAAAGACTTATAATTAAAAATAAGTAATGAATATTATATAAATTCAACAAAATATGAAATAAAATTTTTGTTAGAATTATTTTTTTTAAATATTGAAAAATAATGTCATAATAATAACTGATATCTAATATAAATCTTCTCTGTCATATTATGACGTTATTTTTTGACATTTTTAGAAAAATAGTTTTAAGAAAAATTTGATTTCATATATTTTCGAATTTATATAATATTTATTAATTTTTAATTATAATTCTGATTCTAATTGATAATGCTTCTGTTTAGCTAACTGCCAAGTAACTGACCATCAGTGAGTGTCTTAGTGTCAACAGTGTTCTTGATGGTAAGCATTATTTTTATTTTAATCCATTTATTATTTTTTTCAGCTTTTCATTTCCTCGGTGAAATTCCAAGGAAAGGCAGACTGAGGCCTTGGAATCAATCAAGAAAAAGTGGCGATTCGTTGCGTGGAGTAGGCAGATTGAGACCACGGAATCGGATCACTTCTTATCAATGAACGAATAGCCCACCTATCCCCACCCTTCTCTTGATAATGGCTCCAAAATGGGAGCCGAAACTCATGAGCAAAAAAATTGAGTCGTGGTCAAAAGTCTCTAGCAAAAAATTTGTAGCTTCAATTCTCTCTCTGACCTATAAATAAAAGACAAGTTAATATAAAACGAAAATTTTATTACCAAAAGATTGGTACACTTACAATTACTTTTCGACATAATCACCGAAAAGATTGAGACATCTGCGGACAAACTTTCCAATACCCTCTTCAAAGAAAGTTGTCGCCAATGAACTGACCTTGAAACTTCTGGAAATTCCGCAGACAAAGCAGTAATGGTGAATCTGCGGTTTCCTTTAACCATTCTGTCGACTCGTTGAACTAGGTCATCTGAAACGACAGATTTGCATCCTTGGCCCCCTTCATCATATACTTTCGATACCATTCACGCACAACACCATCACTCATGAAGTTTTTCTCATACACACGACTCATTCTCCGATGGGTTTCCGCAGCACTATGCTCTTCAGCCTGTAGAAAACGAATCACTTTTGGCGGGAGCATCAATAATGGCGGACCTGTTTACGTGGCTGTAGCACAACGCTGACTGACACCTGAATGTCAACAATAGCGGTGTGTGTAGTGCGAGAGTTTCGCAGTCACCTACAGCCTTTTCTTCTGCTCGCGTAGCGTCTGCACGGAGCGATCGGAGGTTGAAATAAAAACGGCCCTCGTATTACTCAAATTAACCTAGTTTATTCAATCATTGATATTTTAATGAAATTAATATATCTAATATAATGGAAATGTACCTGTAGATAACGTTCAAATTACATAAAAATATTCAGAATTTCTTAGAGATTTAAAAAAAACAAGGTGATTAATTTGAAAATAACAAAGTTCATTCTGTTTAGAGCTATAGTAAAGATTTGAAAATTGTTGAAATATTAAGTTTGTCTATAAAAATAATTCTTTTTTAAGATATTATATTTTCAATATTTTAATTTTGTTTTATTTTGTTACTAAAAGTAACATTTGGTGAACATATTTTTGAAAAAGGATTTTTATTATTTCGGAGTACAGTTTAAAATACTCGAACTACGAGTCAATAATAGAAGGTTTGTAACAATAACAAGATGCGTAGACAAGTAGATAAGTGACTTCACCGGCTCTTCACAGATGTGAGAACGGCAACAACGCTAACATCTGTCAAAATTGTAGAAGTAACAATAGTGCATTGCATTAATTGATTAAAAATGGTTTTCCTTCAATAAAATGCCTTGTTGAGTTGTGAATGGAAGCAAAAATAGTTTTAAATACACGAAATTAAATTAAAAACATGTATCCTACCATCTTTTTCCGAAGGAAAAGACTATATTAAAGAAATGGATAGATATCTGTGAGTTAACGTCAATAGAATACGGATTTATTCGGACCATTTTTTAAAGGAAGATTATGTGCGTGATTTGAAGGCAGAACTTTTGAATCTCAAACCGAAATTCATTTTAAAAACAATTGCCATTCCTGTTTTAAATACTCCAAGTTCAAGGAAAACAAATGAAACTTATGAAGTTAGGCCTACAAACAAAGATGACACTAAGGAAAATGATCGAAATGACCGGAAAAAAACAAAAGTGAAATTTATCATTCAGACTCAGTTACTTTGGGTGTTAACTCGAAGAATGAGCCTTCCATCACTTAACCGGGAATGTTAGTATATTGATTGAAAAACATGAACTGTAAAATTTAAATAATCGAATTTAATCACGTTTCATTCTTTCATTTAATAGAGCAATAAAGACGTACAAAATATTTAGTCTCAATAAATGTGTTAGTTAGAAATATATTCTTTTGTATAACCAGATCAGGAAAAGATAACCCACATCCTCGTAACTCGAACATAATGTTAGTGAGGTTCTGTTTGACATAAAAATTTAAACAAAACAAAAATGTAAACATAATGACGTAACTGGTGTTTTAGCAACTGATTGTTTACAAAAGCATGCGCATGTCACAAACCTTCTATTATTCTAGTAACCTTGGTAATAAGGACAGTTTTTTGAAGGGATGGAACGAACGATTAGGTGTTAATACACACTTCCGTGAACTCTATTTTCATTCATTCATGTAATACACCGTCACTTTTATCCACAATTCTAACAAAAACTGTGTAAATAGCGCCATAGTATCGGCCATGTAAAAATTTCGCATATTGGGGCGATCTATACTCAAAACTGTCTATGGAAGAGTCACAGACATGTTAACTTCAACCAAATCAAATTGGAAGCGGATTGATTGCACTCTTTTCGGACGACTCTATTCTGGATATTAGAATGAGTCACTTGTTCATTGAAATTATTAATCAGAAACCCTTTACAAGCAACTTAATATCAAGTGAACATGTAAAAATGGTAACATCAACTTCCATTTTTTATTCTTTAAAATTTAAGCTTCGTGGAGGGAAATTAGAAAAATAATACATCGCGCCTCCGTTCAAATAGTGTCATAAGTCAAAAAATTTTTGGTAGGAAATTCTTCTTTCAAATATTGTAACTGTTGTGGTAACCTTGTCAATTTTTGAGTTATTAGAAGTTGGAATTAATTTCAAATGCTTATTACTCGATATTTGAGCGGAGATGCGATACGTTTATTTAGAAATCTCATTTCAAATTTTTATTAATAACGTATATAAATTTCAAAATGTCGTCATATAATACAATCTACACGTTTGATTGAGTCACTGGGATGCTGGTTTCTAGTAAAGGAGCTGTGTCTATTGATTTCGGAACCAAGATAGGTGATCGTGCCTCTATCGACCATGGATCCAACAGTTGAGAACCATTGTGCTGAATTAAGTTGCTATCGCCGAATTTTACTGATTTTCTAGATCCTCTTCTAGTACTGCTCAGATTTGGTGACAAAATATCGGGTATTATCGATGGTGATGGGACTGAAAAAGAAAAATAAATTTGAAAACTGAAAATTTCAGTTTTTTCAAGTTTCTACGAAAACCGTTAATTTGAGATATATCATTTTACTAACGAATTCCCCTTAATTTAAAGTGTAGAATCCAATGTCTAAGAGAAAATGGGGGTTACCGTTTGAAAAAATTAAGTTTTCGAAGTTTTTAGATAGTGAAATTCGGCACCATTTTCTGAACACCCTATATACATTTTTGTCAAGGTTTTCACAGATTTTGAAAGCTTTAAGTGTTATTTGTCCCAAAAATATTACACCTGGCTCACTTAAACTTAGAAATATAATTATTTTAGTTAAAAAATTTCGAAAATGTGAAATAATTAAAAAATGATGAACTTTAGGCATACGATGCCTTATATAAAGTTATATTGAAGTTTCACGTAGATTACAAAAATTTAATAAAAACTATAGCATTTCGTTTAAAATAACGAAGTTTCGGTTCACTTTGGGGATATTGTATGGCATATACCCTAGCCGCAACAGTTGCATTTCTCATACATTCAAAGTAAATGTCTATCATATCAAATGCTTCTTTGTTTGTAAGAATCATCTTAGATATAACTTTTAAGTAAATTTTCTATCGAATTTAATGCACAAAAATCGTAATGACACGTAAAAGAACAAATTACTAGGTTTATTAATTTGAAAGAAGACATATCTTTTTGTTTTGTTTTTTTCATGGTCCACTACTTGTTTTTATATATTTCCATTTTAACTTTCATAACGCAGTTTCCCGGTGACAGCATAAGTAATATTGACATAATAATTGGAACTATTATTAATAGAACAAGGAAAGACAATTTTGAGGGGTCAAAAAATGTTGTGAAAATTATGAATTTTAATTCGAGAGAGAGAGAGAGTTAACTAGTGAAATAAAAAGTTATTGAGGAATAGCAAATTTTCCATATAAAGAAATAAGATTGAGAATTGATATAATTTCCAAGAAATTCATTTTATGGAAAGATTTGTTTGTGTATTAGTTAAATTCTTCATTCGACGAAAAATTCGACTTTCGTGATGGTGCTCTGCTGCTCACGGCTTTTTTAATTTCACTAGGTGGTGCGATCTATGTTATAAAAGAATTTATTATTGTTTCATTACATTCTTTCATTAGAGCATTTTCTTGTTTCTCTTATTTTTAAGTTTAGTCTACATTGATCCACCATGTTGTGCGATTTTCCTATTCGGATCTTCTGGCAAACGATAAACTTTATTGAAATGAGTATACACAAAAAAATTCAACGACTTACAACTTTATTTTTATTTCCAGAAAAAAAAATTGACATTTATACCGATAATATTGAAGACTCTTGTGGAAACAACCATTGGTCAGATTTAAGTAATCCTAGCCACATTATACAAGGAGCACATTTGATCTATTCTAGCTTTGATATTAATACCGAATGTAATAATCTCTGGATTCTCTTATCTTGACTTATGATCAAAGTGTAGACTGAAAATTTTTCCATTTCTTTAGTTTCGTTTGTTACTAAAAAACACCCCAGTTTGGATGAGAATATAAGACATAGATCGTTACTGTTTAAGTTTAACACATTTATTTTTATTTCTTTCTCATTTTTTACACAAAATATTGAAAATGAGAAATTATTTAAAAAACGACCCAATCTTCAGCAATATACTGAAGAAGATGTTGTCAATGATGTATTGAATAAAAGCAACGATGTAGACTTTTTAAATCGAATTGTTACTATGGATGAGACTTGGGTACATTTCTACGATCCAGAAACAAAGCAACAATCGATGGAATGCCGACACTCTGATTCTCCAAGACCTAAGAAGTTTCGTGTCTAAAAATCTGCTGCAAAAGTTCTTTCTTCAGTTTTTTGGGATTGCCATGTAGAAATCATGATTGATTTTTTGGAATAGGGTAGAACAATAACTGGAGATTACTATTCGACATTACTGACCATTCTACGAGGAAAACGTGAAGAGAAAAGACTCGGAAAGATATCCAAATGTGTTTTGTTTTTGCAGGTCAACGCCCCTGCTCATAAATCTCATGTCGTGATTTAGGTTTTGAATTACTAGAACACCCCCCTTAATCACCAGATTTGGCTCCGTCCGACTATCATATCTTTCCTCAACTGAAAAAAAGTTTAAAAGGTCATAAATATTGGTTAGAAATTTTTTTTGGTTCTATAGCAGGCTAAGAATTTTTCAATTTATTCTCGTATACTCTAATTCTTCAATTAAATAATTACCTGCACCTGTTGGACTTTGTGTAGGAGTTGGTTTCGTTTCGTAGTAAGTGACTTGCTTTCTTGAACTTAAGTAGCTCGTTGCTGTTGGTTGGGAACTATAATGCACATTTGGTACCTGAAATAGTCAAATTTTGAAATATAATAAAGAGGATAGTGAAACTACAAATACTCTAGAGTACACTCTACCACTGCGATGTTATCATACTCTGATCTTGTTTTACCGATATGTACTACAATCGAAATAAAAGAAACCAAATGTAACAGGTGAGTTTAACCTTATGTACTGTTATTCTCGTATATAACGTAAGTATCGATGATATTCCTATCTTCAAAATCCATTGTAGTGAACTTACCCTGTATAACTGGTCATCCAAAGCTCTGCCGCGACCAGCTTTCAATTCCTGGTATTGAGATATCACGCATAGAAGACTATATATCTGCAATATTATGAATAATTAAAACAAACTAATTAATTTTCTACTTTCAAGTGAAATTTCATTTCTCAAAAATTCTCTTCAAGTGAAAAAATTTCAAAATATTTTTATCGACTTCAAAATGGTCTGTGAATACGGTATATGTACGAGGGGGTACCCAAAAGTAACCGGAATAGCATTGCCATGGGTGGAGCTTTTGTAGTACTGATTTCTGCCTTTAGGGCCTGCCTAGCGCAACACGTCGCCAGTTCAGTGCCGCACGGGCGATTGACCTGCACTGCTGCTTCGTTTTTTTGTGATGGCAAATTTAAGTGAACAACGTGCCGCTGTGAAATTTTGTTTTCTACTCGGTAAAAACGCTGCTGAAACTGTTTTAATGTTGAAAACTGCTTACAAAGATGATGCTATGGGAAAAACTCAAGTGTATAAGTTGTTTTCTCGATTTAAAAATGTCAACATGTCGATTGAAGACAAACCTCGCTCTAAACGTCCATTAAGAATTCGAGAGCTTGTGCGCACAGTCTGAAATCAGTGGAATATCTTGGAGCTCGGTTTAGCAAACAGGTGACTGCATCACTGCATCACACAATTTTACAAAAATTATGTTAAATTAGGTATTTTGTTGTTACCAGAAAGTAGTGCTAAAATAAATAAAACCAATATTCAAAGTTTATAATTTTAGTTTGGAATGGTTATATTTTGCATCAACTGGCTTAGCTGTTTCTTGTTACACCTGATTCGGTCTGATTTTCTTAGACAACCTGCTGATATTTTCAGAGTTTCGGTCACAGTTTACGCAGTTTTAGTTTTTAAGTGTCAATGAACATTGTACATTTTGCGTATGTTCAGTGGGGAAAATTATACAAAAATCAAAACCTATTTTTAAGTGTTATTTATTTTAATAGTGTTATCACGTGTTTCAAAATATCACAATTTTTATGCAAGTTCAGAAGCCTATAGATTACCGTATTTTCAAATTTTCCGCCTTAGCTAAGATCAAAATGGCGGGTTTCGGTATTAGGACGTTCGCGCATTTTGAGGTTTATTCTCCCTCCATATATCTGATCGGAATCGCCAGTGACAGGGCGTTTTAGCGGGCAAGATGGACAATCGCCTACTACGTATACTAATTACCTGGCCATTATACTGTGCGATCGGAGGTTGAAAGAAAAAAACCCTCGTAACATTTGATCGGGTTGTATAATTCAGTTGATTTTTTGTTTTGTGGGATATAATGTTATCTCTCAACCATGATGGTATTTAGAATGTTTAATCCAGATTAATATGAATTTTGGCTGTTACTTTTCCTATTTTTAAATTGGAATTTTCGAGGCCTAATCCACCTTGCTTACATCAGACTGGTCGGGGTTTTACTAGATATCTTGTATAAGCCATCCCACTAATTTTTTTTTTTTGGAAAGGTGTCATTCTTAACCTGCGGGATAGCGCCAATCAAATTAGTGACGACACTCTTCAGATTTTTTTATATAAACCTGTTTAGTGTACATTTATTATTTTATTGTTAGGGATATATTTGATTTTCAAAATTTTTGCAAGATTGCCATCTACTTACATGTAATGAATTTAAAAAGAAGTCTAACGTTATTATAATAGCTGCCGGAGGGTTCCACTGCACCTGAAACAGTTAATATTTTCAATAACGTAATCCACACAGTCGGAATTTATAAGGAATTTTAACTCTCATTGTTAAAATAAATTAATTTTTGCAAATCGCTACTCTATCACATTACTGATTAAGTGAAATAAACTCAATTTTTCCGATGTTGAAATGAGAACTGGAGAGAGCTTGGCAGAAGAACAAAGCTATAATGTAAATGACGAATGGGAATATATAGAGAAAACTATAAAGAAGGTGGAAAAAATAATAATACCACAGAATCGATGCTAATCATGAAGAAGAAATTGGATAGAGAAAACAAGTCAAATAGAAAATTGTTCAGACCAAAACAGATAAAGATAAAAAACAGTATGAAGAGCAAAGATGAATAACAAAGAAGACGTGTAGAACAAGAAAGAATGTTGAAGAAAATAAGGCACATATAAGAAAACTCTCTATATAAAGAAATGAACAATTTCTATAAAGAAATAAAATATAGTAAAAGGCTAGCTGACACTCAATTCAAGTAGCAGACTTCGTGTTATGGGTGAAAACGGTTGAAATGCCAAATATACTATGAAAATTGAAAACATTCAGTAATATTTCAAATTGAAATTGTGGACAAATCATTGATTATATCTAAATAATACAAATATCTTTTAATATATAAAAATTCAGTGTTCGTGTGTGTGTTCCGAATGAATTCAAAAACGAGTCAACTGATATTCATGATACTTGGTATAAAGATGTAATTTGGTCCAACTTAAATGATAGGATAGTTATTATTCAAATTAATGGCCTCAGTAATTAATAATAAACTGATCATCAACTGATCTGTTCCATAAGTCTGGAACATATGGCGCCTTAAGCGAATTTCTTTACAGAGAACTGTATAATTTTGTCATTTGCACATCATAGATGGCGCCACACTTTAATGTGATATATTTTCTTAGACTACGCACTATACATGTCTTATTTTGCCTATACCACTTAACGTCGCTTCTTTCAAATCATTTTTCATTTTGTCTTTGTTGCGTACATTACTTCGAATATTTTTTTTTCACTTCTAACTTACAGTTATTCAGAGAACAGTGAAATTCATTCACATTAAAAATTCAATTACTATTTTTAGTAAAATGCCACCCAAAAAATCCAACCTTAATGCCCGTAGCAAGAAGACTCGATGTGCACGTGTTGAAATAGCTCATGAATCAGTTGAACAGAGAGCAGAAAAAAATGCAGCTCAAAGAATTAGCACAGCCGAAATTCGTGCACGAGAACAGCGTGATAATCGTCGAAAAGAAAATGCATTGAGAACCAGGGTGGCACGTCAACAACATATAGAGAACAAAACCGAGAAAATCATCGAACCAACCGCGCAGTAACACGTGGATCATTTTTTCGTTTTGAATTTAATTATGAACCAGAGATCAATTATTCGGTTGTTGCAAAATATGCAATTATTGTCAGGCATTAAAATTTCTCATTGAAACGCCCAGCATGTGTTGCGCATCAGGAAAAGTTGTATTGTCACCACTTCCTACTCCACCTGAACCTTTGAAATCCCTTCTTTCTGGTATTTCAAATGAGTCAAAATTATTTTTGCATAAGATGCGAAAATTTAATTCGTCGTTTGGAGCGTGCAAAGTTTGTGATTTTGGTCGTAATTTTGAGACAACATTCAAAATTCAAGGCCAGGTATATCATAAAATTGGGTCATCGATGCCAATGCCAAATGATCCAAAATTTCTTCAGATCTATTTTATGGGCAATTGTGAAGAACGTGTAACAACTCGATGCCAGTATAATTTCATTAAACAAGCAGAAGAGAGAGCAATTGTATTGTCATTGGAATTATTTCAAATCAAATCACTCAGCACAGCAACGCGTGGCTGGTCTGCTAGTTTGTATATGTTATAGTCAATTCACAGGTATTAGTTTGTATGTTGTAGTCAACTTTCTAAACCCCATGCGTTCATGTTTGAGCAGTCAATCCTCAAGTTTGAGTTTTTATTCGTAGTTCAATTGAGTATCTGTTTCTAAGTAGAATATAATGATATTTGTTAATATTCATGTCCATTGTTTGAACGTCTTTATAATGAAAATGGAAAATTATTCCTCATCTCATATGGTGATTCTCGAACATATAACGTTAAATCCTTCACATAATTTTCAGAACATTTTCAATGGCAGTGGCATTTCTCAAAACCTTTGTCTCTAAATTCACAAGGTTTGCCGTACGTTGGGCATATTTTGAACAATATTATCGAATAAACAATTTCATGAGCTTTTGCTTCATTGAAATAATTTTTTTCATAACTGTTACTGTAACTGAAATTAATAAAAAATTGATATTTGTATGTTACGTGAAGTGACTATCTTTCATGGCTATAAAAATAGCGATGAAAATGACATTGTTGAAAATCAAGAAAATCAACGTTGACATCATATCTCTGCATCGTGACTCATTATTTTATGTAAAAAATTTCATACAAAAAACCTTGTGTTTGATCTATTGAATTTTTATCTCCAATTACAAACTCTAAATTTGTATAGACCTGTTATTTTGTAACTTGTTGGTGCTCATCTTTACTTTTGAAGTATCTAACAATTTATAAATGTTTGGCTAAAATAAATTTACTTTGTCAGTCTCTGAACAGAGGGTAAATTTGGTTAGGATTTGTTACCGCAAGATAATCAAGTCGGCGATGTCACATATGAGGCGTACGGTCGCTTAAAAGGATTTTAACGATTATTAATGAAACACATTTACTTTTTTTCTAATATAATTTGAAAGATGTTTCAACATAATCTTATATGTAATATACACCTTTCTTTAACTTTTTACTTCTTGGTCCTTTTTACATGTTTTTCGTGATGATTTATCCTGATTTTAGGTCTCTTTTTCTATAAAATCAGTTCAAATTAATAGGTATAACTTAGACGTTTCGATCTACTTCGATAGGAAAAATTAAAAAAAATATATGAATCGAAAGGATTTTCAATGCTCGTTCTGAAAATCCAAACCCCGAATATTTTCGTTGATTCGATAAAAAGATATTAATTAAAACCGTGGTTGCAGATTCAGATTAGAAAATAGTCCTCTGGAAAATATTAAAATACCTATGAAATGCTCCTAATTCTCTCGTTTCAAAAATATTTTCTTTTTTGTCTAAAGTGTTAGGGAAACCTGAAAAAAAATTAACTAATTATTCCGAATTATTCATTGCGCATAGGCCTGTGAGTTGGCTGTGCACGTGCGCAGAACTTGATGAATCCCAAAGTCTCCATGGGATGGAGTAACGGTCGTTTGTTTTGATGTTTGAATCAATTTGAATTAAGTAATTAAAATAGTGTATAAGATAGGAGATCGTTCTATTTACTAATGAGGTAACGTAATTACAGTAATAAATGGATCTTTCAAAAGTCATCGGCGTCGTTAGATTATACCTGTAAACTTTTTAGAAACCAAGATTCTGTTGGTTTAGATTATGTTTGGACGTTTCCGATTTAATTTCAGTGAATGTTACTATAAGCAAAAAAGTAAAACAACAGATCTTTCAAAGACTAAGACAAAATTATCAGTCAAGGTAAATCGATAAATGCTTTCAATAGCAGACAAATTAGGAATTTTGTTGCTAATCTCCCACACCAATTTTTGTCAGTAAGCCTCAAAAAACAGTGGACGACCATTACCATTGATGAGATTCACATCACATTTGTGTTCTACTTATCGAAATGTATTGTAATAATAATAATAATAACAAAAGGTTCGTTCCAACCCGTCGTTGGTACGGTGAAGATTCTGCGCAATAGAGATTACGTGATCCAACCGACTAAGGTAACGTGAACCGTTTCTGGGACGGTCTTCTCGATACTTGGTTGATAGCAAGTACTGTTACAAGAACCGTGCATAGTCGGAGATTGCGCAGAAAATACCATTTAAACGATTCCAATAACCGTTCCAAGAACGGTCTAGACTAGCAGGTTGGAACAAACCTAAATCAAATACCACGGTGCAATATTAAAATAAACGAATCACATAATTGGAACTCTTTTGCAGCAAAATTAATAGGATGAGGAACTGTATAAAATGTTAAATAAAGATTATATATGTATATAAAGTTAATTATAGAGATGAAGGAATCAATATTGAATCTTGAAATGGTTCATTCATGGTTCAAATCATACCTTACCAACAGAAGCTTGTAAGGGTTGATAAAACGACGTCTTCTTGCAAAACAATAGAATGTGGTGTGCTCCAAGGCTCAGTACTAGGCCCTATTTTGTTCATAAACGACATCGCCTATCTAGATATCAGTTGCAGGCGTCACTAGTTTCTCCAGGAACAGCTCTGATCTCACGGAACTTCATAGGACCATATCTAGTGACCTAATCACCCTTAAATCATGGTGTGATTCTAATCTTCTCTGTCTCAACTTTGCAACATTGCAACCTTTTATTATCAAATAACACCACAATTGACGTCGTTGAATCTGTAAAATTCTTGGGGCTTGTGGACAATTCCTTGAAATGGGAGCTACATATTACCGCCTTATCTAAAAAATTAAGCTCCTCCTGTTTTGCGCTGAGATCAGTTCCCAAAGAACTGAACTTATCCACCTTCTTAAAAGTTTATTATGCCCTTATTTAGTCGCCTCTCTGATTTGCCCTTCCCTTCTGGGGTACGTGTGGTGCGACGAATCTTTAAACTACAAAAGAGAACTGTTGGATATATACTTGGACTAAATAGCAGTGCTCACTGCAGGGACTTCTTCAAAAGATTAAAAAGTCTGACTCTTTCTTCCTTTTCCATCTTTGAATCTGTTTGCCTAATTCGTAAGCATGCATCTCTACTTTCAAAAAGTCCTTTACCTACCTATTCCACGCTCAAAATTAATTACGGGTTCAATATTTTACAATGTAAAAAATGCATAATCACTTGCCAATTGAAATCAAATCGATATCATCTTTTCTCGCTTTTTGCAATAATTTTAGGGCATATTTACTGTAAAGTAACTTCTACTCTGTAAACTACTTCTATTCTAGTAATACTATTTAATTCCGGACATGCTGCATACAGGTTTACCCATAATTTTGTTATTCATTATGGATTTTTTCTCTATATTGAAATTTTATTTTATTTGTATCTTTATTTAGTTATTTTTATTTTTGTTTTTCAGTTTTTACAAGCTTTTGTTTACAAATTGTAACAATTTTTTGACAACAAAGCATTTCCCTCTCTCTCTCTCTCTCTCTCTCTCTCTCTCTCTCTCTCAGTGTATTGCGGGAACAGACATCATAAAAAAAGTTATAAAAGCGACAACCACGAGAAAAAACTATAAACACTGAAAAACAAAACGAATAATCGAAAAATCAAAAAAGATTCAGGAGTATTAGTTATAATCGGAAGACCAAGCAGAGTTACGAAATTAAATAAAAAAGTTTCGGAAGTATTAGCTGTAATGGGGAAACCAAACAGGTCATAAAAAAATAAAATTCGTGTACACAAGTAGTGTTGAGAAATCAAACGGGAAATTTCGGGTCTTCAAAGGACTAATTAAAATAGAATAAATATAATGAAAAAAAAAAGTGGGCGAAGACTCGAAGTTAGGATCCAGTACGGGATACATCAAAGCCAAATTCACGCGCAGTGATACATTGAGCTGATCTAACAACATAAATATAAACATTTGTCATTTACATTATCATATTAGTTCTTCGAATGTAGAATATAAAAACCGTTTTCATTAAAAGGCATTATTAAATTATAAAATGTAAATAGACGAGTAAAATGTACCTTCCTGTAAGGAAGTTTGGTTTAAACAGAGTACCAGATGTGAACTGAGTCCTTTTTGTACCCCATTCGTCTATTAGAACTTCGGTAGTCTTTTATCTGATGCATTTAATCTTGTCGCCAACCAACTATCTCTGACGATTCGGTTGTTGTCATCCGTTTATTCAGTTTTTTGTGTTTAAAAACACATGCTATAAACCAGGGCTTCTTAAACTTTTTTATATAGCGACCCCCTTCAAACTTAGGAAATTTTAAACGACCCCCTCCTCCATATAAACGTTCAGTTGAAAATCGAGGAGCGCGTTGTATTTATTATTTTAAATGCTACTTCCATATTTTCATTTATAGGCCCTACATAACAGTTTTGCATTGCCTCTTTTTTCAAAAAATAGTTATAATAAAACTACAATAGTATTTTGTATGATTTTTATTTGTATTTATATTTGTACGTAGTGTGTATACTAATTTTAAAATTTTATTTATAATGATTGAAAAGTATCAGATCTTTGCGACCCTTTTTCAGTAGTCTCGCGACCCCCCTGGGGGTCGCGACCCACAGTTTAAGAAGCCCTGCTATAAACTATAAATGTGTAAAATCTTGAGTAGCTTTGTCAACTGATTTCAGTTTTACTTTACATGTTTTTCGGTTTTGCAAATGATCCATAGCAACCCCTTTCGTGACTACTCGATAAATGAAAAATTTATTCACTCTAATTAATTCAGCACTTCTAATTCTGATTGCATTATGAGTTTTCTCAGTATTCTTCTTTTTTAAACATTAAAATATATTTGAAATATGTTGCTGTGTTTGTATATGAAAATCTTTATTATTAGATTCATATCTGTCTTAATTCTCACTACACTGTGCAATTTCGTTGTCTTAATTTGCTCATGATCTCAAGAAAACCATATTTATATTTATTTGATAATTTATGAATTAAATGAATCTCACTAAACGATGCCACTGCTTATCGTAGACTGTCTGGCAGGTATATTTCGAAGACATTATGTACATACGCCTTCCGACAGCTTCGGTCAATAGAAATGCATTTATTTTTACGATTTAATGTTTTCATTGGTATACAGTGAATATGATGAGTCCACACGAACTGACGGTTTTTATACAGTGAGTAAACATTTTCATTCCTTAATTTGGTATGAGTGCCGTGCGTATTTACGAAATATTGAATTTTGTGATTGATATATATTGATTTTCCTTCGCCTAACTGTCTTTTTTTTCTAGTTCTTAGAAGAATTTTATAGTCGTTCAGATAGGAAACTTGGAAGTTTATTTTTAAAAATCAACTTTTTCAATTTTTTGATTTACTCTATTCGAAAATCTTTGATTTTTCTTAGTGGAAAATTAAAAACTTTTGTTTTTAGTCTATCTTCGTACAAAATCTACAATTTTATATTGTAAGAATTTAATCGATTTATCAACAAATAAAGTTTACTTACGCC
Organism: Diorhabda carinulata; assembly: GCF_026250575.1. NCBI lineage: Eukaryota > Metazoa > Arthropoda > Insecta > Coleoptera > Chrysomelidae > Diorhabda > Diorhabda carinulata. The sequence continues at coordinate 12,116,168 of NC_079464.1, read as the reverse complement.
ACTGATACTCTTATATGGAATGAAAGGATATGATTCAAAATAATCCATTTTTTTACAAACAACACGTTTGACCCATTGTATTAGCACTAATACTTCACTAAAACAATATCTAAATACTCAAAAATATTTCACTTCATCAAAACGAATACAGATACATAGCGAGGTTGCCTAGCTTATACTTTTTCATAAACTTTTTGACCAAAATTATTTTCTAGGTCATGAAAATATTTTTGTTTAGATCAATTGTGGAAAATATTGACCATTAACCAAATTTAGTGAGGACTAGAGCCAGATTCTTATTGATTTTTAATAATATTACGATGTATAAATAAGTATTTGTGAAACGTAACCTGCATTCAGATAATAGACATTAATTCTAAAATTTGACAACATTGAGGTCTACTGTAACATTCGTCCAAGTACTTGAACATAATTTCAATCCCAGATGATGAATACATAAGTATTTGAAAGCTTGAGATATATTAAAGTTAGTACACTTTGGGGTTTAGTTTTGCCACACTCTCAATAGGAAAACGCTCATATATAATTTCACGTTACTATTAACAGCAAATTTTTCCTTCAATATACCTGTCTCTTGTAGACGACGATCAATACAGAAATAATTCGGCGGCCCATATATTCCCTTGGGATTTGTCTCCGTATAAAGCTTTGCAACTGCTGGAATTCATTCTTGATTACCGAAATAATATCGATCATATTATATCTACATCTATCTTAATACACATCAAAGACTTAATACGTAAGGAGATATTTTTTTGTAAATTTTTTACATAGACATAATTACTCTGTTCGTTTATTTGTAAAGTTTCGCTTTCTTGTATTCCACCATTTGCACAGGAAAATGAAATGATAATAACAAACACTTTAAATTACCTGTAAGAAGGTTATACAAATCGATATCACCACGAGATTATGAAGATCATATAGTAAGAAACCAGATAGATTATATAATGATCTAGAGAAGATATCAAAATAGTATCTATAAAATCACTCCAAACCACCCAGGTGCAGATTTGGGATCAGACCATAATCCAATCGAAGCGAAATTCATGATAAGACTCAAAAGAATAAAGAAAAGGAATCAAAATAATAGAAGTATCGAGATAAATAAACTGGAATGACACAGCGAGTTGAACAAGAACCGAACATGGAACTGATAACCATTAAAGAATATATCGAAGAATCAGACAATAAAAGATATAATAATTGGTACCCGTAGAAAACTATTAAATGCAGGCAACAAAAGAGAAATGAAAAAAGAATAGATGAACGAACAAATACTGTCACTGATGGAAGAAGGAATATCATTTAAGAGTGTTTATAGAAACAAGTACAAAGAGATACAGCGTACAATAAGAAAGAATATTATAGAGGCAAAAGTGAAGTGGTTCAATGAGAAATGTGAAGAGATAGAAGAATTAGAAATAGTAGGAACCAGAAAGCAAAGACCGAACAGCTTATAAGTGGATAAAGATGACAAAATAATCATAGATATTCAAAGGAAATTAGAAAGATGGATAAAATATATACAACAACTTTTGATGATAACGGAATAGAAAAATCAGAAACAAGGAATTTGGAAAGTGGATTAGATATAACAATAGATCAAAAATATGAAGAATAACAAGGCACCTGGAACTGTTGAATTACCGGTAGAACTACTTAAGCTGTTTGAGAAAGACCAATTACATTTACTGACAAATCTTTTCAATACTATTTATAAAACAGGCACTATCCCATCAGATTGGCTAACATGTGTTTTCAAAACAAATGCTCGAAAATGAGAAGAGTATCGGTTTATATCACTAATGAGTCACACGCTCAAGACATTCTTGAAAGTTATACACAATAGAGTTTAACGAAAACTGGAGGAGGGTGTGAGTGACATTCAATTTGGTTTTACAAGTGGACTTGGTACTCCGAATGCCCTTCTCAATTTCAAATGTATTAATCCAACGCTGCCTTGATGTTAACATTGAAGTTCATACGAGATTTATTGATTACGAGAAGGCTTTTGATAGAGTCAAATGTGAAGAATTGATAAATAGATTACAGAGACCTCAAAATAATAGAAACCAGACAGCCAAGATGAATATAGAGAGAGAAGTAACAGGAGAAAAACATATAAAACGTGGATTAAGACAGACTTTATCAAAATATTTTGGTAAAGACTTAAAGAAAAGTGAAAACGTCAAATTTTATCTTTCTTTCAAAAATTATTGAAAAAACTAATGTTAAAATAGAAGAGACCTAAAATAAAGAACATTTAGATGCATCAATACTTTTTAATATAAATTCAGAAGTAATTATCCAGGAAGCATTAGGAGAAGAGGAAGCGAGGATCCGAGTAAATGAAGTCCCAGTTAATAGGATCTCTGAAGAGATAAAAATAAGAATTGAAATTGCTCACAGTGTATTTTATAAAATGAAAAACTTCCTTCGATATAAAAAATTAAATAAAGATTTGAAAAATATAATGATTGAATGTTACATATACTTGATCCTTCTAAACGGAATGGAGGCAGCTACTTTAAGCAAAGCAACAATGAAAAACTGAAAGCTATTGAAATGTAGATATTGAAAAGAATACTACGAATATCAAGGACAGATAGAATCGCAAATGAAGAAGTTTTACGTAAAATGGTAACATAATGAGAATTATTGACTACAATAAAAACTTCGGTCAGGTTCAATAAAACTAATTTTTCCCAATTTTCACTTCTCGTCATACTTTTCTTTAGTCAAAATGAAACTATTTGAATTTGTGAAAATTGCATGTTAATTAACTACGTAATAGCTAATTAACAACGTGATCGGTAACATCGAGAAATATCTGCATTAATTAGAAAAATACCTTTTCGTGGGCAAGATTAATTTAACTTCGACTTTGACGTGAGAATATAAACAAGTAATTATATCAAATTTAGCGTCTCGTTTGATGAATATAGTATATTAATCATTATTATGATCCGTAAAATAGTATATTACGCAACAAGAGTTGTAAGTAAGTAACCCATTACGCACGAAGTAAAAAATTGCAAGTGCATAAATTTCATGAGTGCGTAATGGGCTTACAACTCGTGTAATGTACTATACTTTTTCTACGCCCATTAATTTTCTTCCATTAAATAAAAAACATCGCAATTATTTAAACTTTATTATAATAGTTGTTAATAACAATTGAACAATTATTGTAAATCGATTACGCCTTATTATTTAATGGCGATGAACGGTTATTTATAATTGTAGTACTGCTCGGTACATCAGATTGATTGATTAATTGAATGAAGACGAAGATTGATAATTGGTAATTGCCTCCGATATTAGTAATGCGTTGTCAATTTTATTTTTAAGATATTGATTCACATACTGTAGAAGATTGCCAGCCATTAAGTCGTTTTAATGTTAGCATATCACCTTCTGTATCAACTAACTTAGTGGCTGATGATCTCCTGAAATAATGGCCTGTATATTGCTTTGGTTCCGGCAGCTCAAGATATTCAGCAATTTTACGTGGTGTATTACCGATTTTGTTTATCCCCACAACTTGTTTTATGCATTTTCCATTTCTGTAATTAAGAACTAAAGGAAGCCTTCTCCGAAAAGGATTTCACGTTATATTTGTGTCGCCAATTCATAAATTTTTGTTTGGTAATTTCGTACCTTTCTTTGGGTTTTAACGGTAACAAATTATGTGTGGCAGCTTGGGCTATTTCTAAAATCTCCGGCGGAGTTCTCATAATTTCGTCACTTTCAATACTATCAGACATATTCCTAGATAAAGTTGAGAAAATGTTCAGATACAATCATATTTTGTTCAAGAAATTGATAATATAAATGACATAACATTTATTTTCATAGCATGCTACTTAAAAAAACGTGTTCTATTTTTAAAGAAATTGCATAATGTGCTGCCTACATTCAAATTCTTCATCATCATCAGCATCACTCTTTCAATCCTTAATATATCTCGCTAATGCTAAAAGTTTTTATGTTTTTAAATTGACCAAATTTGTGTAAATAGACCAATAACATGAAAGTATGTTATGGTTAAATGTCATTTACAAGGAATGTTGACAGTGCGAATTTGACGTTCACAGACATGGTCGTAGAAAAAAGACAATAATAGATCATCGTTCAACATTCTTTTAATATATTGCGCGGTTGTGGATTGAAATCACATGTACGTCTCGCAATCTAGTCCAATTTTCAATGACGGTGATGGTGCCTTGGATTGAATGATCCTTTTTCCATATCTAATACTTCCATGCAAGACACACTGATCAACAATTCATAAGAACTTGTTTACGTTTTCACTCAAGCCATGTAATTAGTAGTAGTCACATTGAAGGCTTCCATCTGATGTATCAAACACAGCTATTTTGAAACACTCGGTATACATTTTATATTTAGGAGTTATTGTGATTGATTTCGAATGAGCATAAAGTAATTTCTATTTTCATGATATCTCTTTAAATTTTTGTGACATTCTGTAATCGTTTGAAGTTGATTAAATGGATAAATGTATCATCAAAGAAGAAAAATTCTAAAAAAAGTGCTAATCAATCAAAAACTTTATAGAGTTCGAAAAAGTTTCCGGACTTGTCAACTGGGATAAAATTACAAGACATGTGAGAAATTCTACGTTAAAGAAGGAAAATTAGTAGTTTCTTTTTGAGTAGAACGTCTACGCCAACATATACGAGAGCAAAATATCCAAATAAAAAGTAAATTGATAGAAGTCGGTAAGCATAAATTTTCTCGCTCGAGAAAATACCATTGGGTAATGAAAAGCAACAAAAATACTTACGGCATGTACTACTAAACTGTAGACAACATAAGCAAAATCTGCAGCTATAAAAATGGCGATGTTACAAATCCAAGGAATCAGCATGTATTTAGAATCCTGAAAAATAAAGAATGACGTGATATAATTGAAATTTTCATAAAAAATTTATCGCAAATCAAAAATAGTTATGTGGATACCCATTACACAGGCCAACGATGAAAAAATATTTTTACTGAAAATATCTTTCTCATGTTTTTTAGGTTACTGAATCCAAATATGATGCTTAAAAAGCTGTATCACCCACCATTTATTCACGTTTCATAATTACATTTATGAAGTCAAGCAACATTTTTAGAATTTAACAGATTTTTTATAGTTACAATAAAATTGAAAAACTAGGTCTAACGAGCCCATACCGACTCCATACCTATCTAGGTGTATTTAATGAACGAAGATGATGTTGGTAGTACTGCTGAAACACATGCTAAACAGCTGATGTTTAGTTTTGTTCCAACCTAACCTCAGTTTCACGTTTCCGTTTCCTGTATGTACATGTGCTCAGTGCAAGTCCTAATCGCGGTTGTAAAAAGTCTGCTGACAGTTTTTGTTATATTTGTATTGAGTTTGTTATTAAAAAAACCAAAGAAACATTACAGACTTTGTAAAAAAGGTTTATCTAGCATACTTTGGAACTAAATTTGGAGATCAAGATAAATCTTGGGCGCCGCATAAGATTTGTTATGTATGTGTTGAAGACCTTACAAAAGTGTCAAAAAAGAGAAAAAACACTTCAAATTTGCTGTTCCTATGATATGGAGAGAACCAAGAAATCATTCCGATGACTTTTGCAGTGTTGATATTACTGGTCATAACTCTAAAAACAAGAAGGTAATAAGCTACCCTAACCTTCCGTCCGCTATCCAACCAGTAGAGCACGGTGTATATTTGCCGGTCCTTGAACCACCAGAGGACTTAAATTCTATTGTAACAGAAGAATTTTTTGATGTATAGTCGGAGTTAGACGAAAACGTTGAAGAATTTCAATGTGTTTCAGAAAATGTAGAGCTTAAATTGTTTACTCAGGTCGAGCTTAACAACTGAGTTAGGGATCTGGGCTTAACGAAAGAAAAACTGAACTGCTTGGCTCTAGGCTAAAAGAAAAGAACTTGTTGGAGGCTGGAACTAGCGTTCATGTGTATAGGAAGAGAGTACAGCAATTTTTAAAGTGTTTTGAACAAGAGGGTGATTTGGTGTACTGTAATGAGTGAGTTTGGAATTGAGTACAAAAAAGAAGACTGGAGGCTGTTTATTGATTCATCCAAAAATAGTTTAAAGGCTGTTTTACTACACAACGGTAACGTGTATGCTTCTGTACCTGTCGGTTATTACGTACATATGAAAGAGAGCTACGAAAATCTAGAAAATGTGTTAGATAAAATAGGTTATTCTGCACATGGTTGGATGTTATATGGTGGTTTTATCAATTTCCCATGTTTCCTATGTGAATGGGACAATGGAGCTAGGAATCAATATTGGTGCAAAAAGAACTGGCCTACTAGAGAGTCCTTAAAGCCTGGCGAAAAGAACATTCTACTCAAAAACCTTGTAGACCCAAAAAACGCGCTCCTACCACCACAACATTTTAAGTTAGGCCTCATAAAACAGTATGTAAAGGCTTTGCCTAAAGACGGGCCTTGTTTCAAATATCTCTGTCAGAAATTTCTTCACCTTTCAGAAGCTAAATTGAAAGAAGGCGTCTTTACCGGACCTGATATTAAAAAAATGATGTTTGACGTTAACCTCGAAAACAAAATGACCTCAAATGAAAAAGATGCATGGGTATCCTTCAAGCAAGTTGTCACCAAGTTTTTGGGAAATTAAAAAACGACCCAGAATATATGTCTATTGTTGCCAACATGCTAAAAAAGTTTGAAGAGTTAGAATGTTTGATAAGCCTGAAAGTTAACTTTTTGAATAGCCACTTCGATTATTTCCCGGACAATTTAGGAAATGTTAGTGAGGAGCAAGGTGAGCGTTTTCACCAGGATGTTAAAGTGATGGAAAAACGTTACCAGGGCCGTTGGAACACCAACATGATGGAGGATTACTGTTGATCACTTCACCGGGAAGTTCAGCAAGCGAATCATCGCAGAAAAAGTTACACAAGAAGTTTCAAAGAAAAAAGGGAAAGAAAATAAAGACAAATTCCAGTTGAAAAGTAAACTCTGTATTATCACACCACATTACTATACTGTAAATACAAACGATTTTTCATTGATTTCCCTATATACCGTACAGGGGTATAGATTATGATAAAATACATATTGCTTGGAAACTATGGGTGATACAAAAAAACTAAGACCAGATTTGGATTCAGAAAATAAAAATCTATAATAATCAGTTATTAAAATAAAAAAAGTTTTCAAACAAAAGTTTTTTGTTGGCCTGTGCTATTAAACTACAGAATGTATAGAAAGTGTCCTCTCAAACGAAGACTACAGGCATTATATGTAGAGATGCAACATCGTTCTGAAAAAAAAACGATATTTTAAATCATCGATGTGTAGAAATATCTTTGATAAGAGCGATATATCGATGTTTAAATCGATGTTTTATTTTTTACCAAGATGCTTAATTTATTCATTAGCATTAACACATTTAATTACATCAAAACACAATCCAAATATTTATTTTAAATTTAACAATCTTGAAACAGAGCTAAGGAAAAGAAGCTTAGATAATCTAAAAATCTACTTCATTGCTGAGAGAACAATCGCTCACTTGGGGCGAGACTGGGCAACGATGGGAAGATAGATTGCGACTTTGGTAAGTTTTGGAAATAGAGATTTCAAATCGTCCTTTATTGGTGTTACAGGAGATGAAAGGTACATCTGCACCTCGGTTTCGCTGTTGGAGCCTGATTTTATGTAATCCTTGTGAATCTTTGAAGAACACTCAGTTGGTGGGGATCTTCTTTAAACAAAACATCAACAACTTTCAAGAATATGAGATTACTCTTTCATATTGAAAAATTCACAGACAATCCTCAATTACTCAATTATATTAATAACTATAAACTAAAAGCGCTCGAAGATCCTCTTCATCCTTCCCCAAAAGGTCCTTTTTATACATTTAGTTCACTTAATATAGCACTATGCCTTATTAGTCATACCCAAATACTTAAAATCTTTCAGTCTTTGGAATTGCCATCTCCTCAGAATGATCTTCCTTTGATTATGAGTCCTTCTCTTAATTATCAACATTTACTTTGTTTGTTGACATTCACCTGCAACCCCTTTTCTATCAACTGCAGTACAAGTGTCTTTAGGTGTTTCTCATCCTTCGTCAGTGGTGCCAAGTCATCAGCATATCTTACTATCAGCGTCCTGCTTTGAGATAACGTCTTTTTCATCTCTATTTCATCTCCATCTTGTTTATCGTTGTTTTTGCCAGTTTAATAAGCTTTGAGGAGATCCCTTATTGACAAATGTTCAAGGAGTGTTCTCTTATATATATATATATATATATATATATATATATATATATATATATATATATATATATATATATATATATTCTTTTCTTCACGTATTGTGGCACAGTAGTCATTTCTCTAGTATTCGAGTTTTTGAAAAAATTAAGTTTTTATCGCTCTCCCACTCCATTCGATAAAACTCCAGTTTCATTGCTAAATCGTTCTCTATCTACCTACATTCTAAAATCGAATCGATTCCTGCTTGGTTATATTTTTATTAAATATAAATTCAGTTTCTTTATATGCTAGAACATAAGTTACTTTTTATTCAAACCTATTCTACCTACTCGTTCCTCTAGTAATTTCCATCTGTGTTCTCGTTTCCTTCATTTTATTTTTCTTTTTGTACCAGTTGAGTCTTTTACTTCAAACTTCAATCTGGCAGCTATAGAACTTCCACCACGTGTACTTGAAGGTCCTTGAAGCTATTAAACGCAGGTTGAAGCTAGCGAGTACAACCAAACTCTAAAAGCAGTAGCTAACAGAAAGAAATTAACCTTTATGTGGCTACTAGGCCACCAGGGAATACCATGTAATGAGGAAGCATGAAAACCTTTACAAAAAAAGCAACAGAGAGTGACTAAAGTGCCAAACTGACACTTTTTCGCTCATGATAATATGGTAATATTGTGACGCAATATAAAGTACCAAAAACAATATGGAGTTAACGAAGTTATATGGGCTCAGGTCAAAGAAAACGTTACTTAAAACATGTCAGCTAGATCTAGCAGCTTTCTGCAAAGTGATAATCGACATTTACAGGAAAATGCTGTAAAACATATGGAGATCCTGGATGATGTGAAGTCTTGATAAATTAAATGATGAAATTGCGGAATTTCTAGTAGTTTAAACGTGTTCAACATTTATGTGATTCGTATAGTTATTTGCAACTGAAGTATTATACGTTTTAACGAACGCACGTCACTGAACTTTTACCATGGATTCATTATAATAATTTTATTATGCTTTTATTAGAGCGAACTGAAAAGGAAAATTTGAAAACATGTGAAGTCCTACCAAAATGTGTTTGTTACCATGAAATTAATTCAAGCCTACGATATATGACTTTTTCCAGATTTGCATTTATAATAAAGGTGTTTAGCTGCGAGTGAAAACAGGAGAGACTTACAGATAACAAAGGTATTTACTTAAATGGAATTCAAATTAGCTTTCTAATAAATTCTTTTGTATATCATTATAAAAGAACGTAGCAACTGGTTTGATTTGAAATTTTTTTCAACTTATTATGTTTGCTTTTTCCGAAGCTTTGATGCTCTAGCTTTGTATACCTAAAGAATACAAATCAATGAGAGATATGCGATTGAAATATATTAGTACATCACTCATTCAGACATTAACAATGTAAAATATTATTCAAATATCTATAACGATTTATAATATATGAGAATTAGGCGTTATTCTATGGAAAATTTTCAAAAACTACTGAATATTTCACACTGAATTTTCGTAAGTAAATTTATAAGTTACAAGTATAAATTAAGATCACATAACTTTGTTTATTTCGAACAAAGTTTGAAGTTCATAACATAACATTACAATAAATTATTAGAAAAAATTGCTCTTGAAGAAAAGCATAAGGTAAAAATAGTTACAGCAGATATTCAAAACATTATCCGTTTACTTCAATATATACCAAAAATTAAGCGATATCAACTTTCTAGTTCAGAATCAGAAGAAGAACTCCAATTAGTATAAAAACAAACCTCAAGATAATCGTAGTGTTACGAACTCGTCTACGACATGGACCGTAAAGCCGGTACTGTTCTGTTATGATGAAAGAGTCTAATGATTGACGAATGCGTCAGACAGTGTGAATGTGAGTGTTAGTGAAGGTGTGGAAGGAAGTTTATTTTCAGTCTCTGAAGACGATAACTTGGTTATCGAAGCGCGCGTCAGATAGTGTAGTTGTGAGTGTTGGTGTAGTGGTTCGGTATACATATCACCAACGGTTCCAAAAAGTTATTTTCGGGGTAATTTTGTTCTAATATTGAATGACTTCTTTTGGTGTGGTCGTTGTTCTCAGTCATCATTGCTCGTGTTAAGCTCTGAATACCTTCTAACTGTGTTTTCGTCTATTTCAGAATTCCAGAGGGGTGCGTTAAAATGAGCGTGGCATAGGATTGATTGCCTGCATTTAATTCGAACTTCTTATATGATTTTTCTATATTTGTGTATTGATCGTGGATTCTAGTCGCCTGAAATCCTAAGTTTCCCAATTTCCCATAGCCTATATGATATTTCAAGTGGTTAGTAATATATTTTCACCTATGATAACGCCTTTCTCAATATGTAGAGTTATTTCAATTTTGGATAAAATATTAGATATCAAATGTTAATTTTGAAAGTTTCCTAGTGGAGTGGAAAGGCCTGACGGCATTTTGCAAATTTCATCCGTTACTAATCTAGGTTCTACTAATTTTATTTTTATAAATAAGATACGTTTTTGAGTTGTTCTAAATAGATGAAACGATTATTATGTCCATACAACATTAGGTATAGTTCTTCCAACATCAATTGCAGATTATAAAAACCCTTGCCGACAATTTTGTTTAATCTACCATAGGTATAGATACCTCATTTTATAAATTTGTCATTTTTATGAATACTGTTACAAAATATGTATCTTTATCGCGAAAGTATTCGTTAAAAGGCAATCAAACCATTATAAACTGAAAGGCATTATACGCCATTATTTAGACAGATTGCCTTAATTATAATCCTACTTAGAACTTGGACAAAAATCATTATTATACTTCATTAACTTGCTACAACTGAATATGAAATTATAAAACGTATATAGACGAGTAAAATATACCTGCCTGTGAGGGCGTTTGGTTTAAACAGGGTACCAGACGTGAACTGAGTCCTTTTTGTACCCCATTCGTCTATTAGAACTTCGGTAATATTTTATCTGACGCAAATAATCTTGTTTCCATCTTGTTTCTAAACTACGTATAAAATCTTGAATAGCTTTGTCAACTGATTTCAGTTTTTCTTTACATGTTTTTTGGTTTTGTGAATGATCCACAGCAACTCCTTTCGTGACTACTCGATAAATGGAAAATTTATTTACTCTAGTTAATTCAGCAATTCTCATTCTGATCGCATTTTATATATTCGAATATATTCTTTCACAGGTATGTCAATAAATCAGTGAAACGAAGCGGTTGTTATATTTGTTAACGCTCGTTTAACATATCCCTCTGACTGCGCCGCTTGACTTTTCACACTCACTCGCAAGTTTTGAGAGTTTAAGTGTATTCCAGATAATATAAACTGAACAACTAAAAAGGTTGAATATACAATGTGTACCAAAAGTTTTAATGGCGTATACAATGTTCGGTGATTACAAGATATACTGATTCAGCAATTATTATTCCCTTAATTAACAACAGCAACTCAATGTGTAGTGGTTTTCTTCTTGAAACAATGACATACTATATTTTGAAATATTACAATTCGAACCAAACGAACAATTTACTGTGATAGAATGTGGAAGGGCGATATTCAATCGACGCCATAAAAACACTAATCTTAGACAACAGATCTGCAATAAGAGCAATAACCACCGATAAAACATTCTACATGAAGCGATGATGATGACTAGAAGAACCAGCTCGCTTAGGTGCTCGATAGCTCAAGCAACGAGGCTTATAGCTCTCTTACCAAACTGGAATTGGCAAAATCACCAGTGGGACCACTTAATATAATTAAAAGCAATTATATAACGTAGATGAGCCTTCTTCATGTCTTAACAATCAACTGTTACGTTTAAATACGACAGATAACTGGTCTTTCAATCGGACATGGTTGTCTAAAACGTCATCATCATGCTTTAGATATGGAATGCTGCTGGTGCATCGAGGAGCAAGGTACAACTGCAGACCACGTCTTGGTGAGTACCCAGCATTTAATGTGCGACGTTCAAATTAACGGACAAACCTTATAGATAGCCAAGTGACGTTATAACGTTCAAGCTAAGGTGTCTGGTTAGCTTTATCAAAGATATCTGCTTTTTGCAGTTTAAAGAGGGACACAAAGGGCCTGTGAGTGTATTTTGAGTGAATAAATATCCTATTGCTGTTTTTATCAAAATATTTTGATATATTAGATGCAACTTTAATTGCAACGGAAGTCTAACTTCTTTACATATAGTAGTTGTAGCTAATGATTTGCTCCTTATCTCATAGTTGAGTGACAAAACTAATATTCCTTTTTTTTATAACGAGAACTCGTACATTTTCTCCTATTTGGAACTGCAATGTTAAATTCAATGTTTGTTATTTATTCATTATCAAATTGATCGAATAAACAATTGGAACTAACCACCAGTACGATAGTCTTCGTCCAAGGAGATATCTTCTAATGTTTTTTTTATGATATCGCTGAGTATTTTTTGAACCATTCCGAATTCGATTCCTCTTCCTTCTGGAGGTTTCAGAATCTTAGTAGTTACTGACTCTCTTCACAAGAAAATACAAGATACCTAAGTTCACCGCACCAAATTTGCACTTTTTTGTAAAAGGATGTGAAGGAGGGAATAAAAAAAGGAATCAACGCTTTCTACACCAGTAGAAAGATGTTTGGTCTAAAATGGGGACTATCACCAAAGGTAATAATCGATTATTAACACTTATAAAGCCTAATCTGAGTAGTTTGGTAGAAATCTATGATAAAGAAATACATAAGAATAATCTCATAAAAATGCAGAGGATAGCAGCATTGGGAATCATTGGAGAGGTACTACACAAGTAGCAATAAGCCTGCAGCCTACAAAATTGCTCATAAAAGGTGTAGCCTTAAAAGATGCCTCCTTGCTTTCACACAAAAAAAATCATAAAGGATGAAGGAATCTCAATCTTCTAAGTAGCTCTATAACAAAAAATCGAAAAGAAGCCGGTATGTTTTCCAAGAAACTGACATCCAAAAGTCGTACAGATTATAAACTGGGTGTAATATCCTTCAAAAGGAAAGCTACGCTATAAAGAAGGCTATCAAACTATCTACTAAAAGTGAAAATTGCGAATATATATTGAAAAACAATAATCAATATAGACAGGTTTAAAAATGATAAAATCCAAAGGGTAAATGAGCTGTCGTGAGGCACTATCTTGGATTCATGACACTGAAGTAAACCTCAGTTGGATAGCTGGATACTATGAAGTGAAAGAGCAAGAACAAATAGGTTTATTAAAAGTAAGACGAATTGAAAGGATGCCCAAGAGAAAGTAAGAGATGTTATTGACCCAAGAATCAGAGCCAATCATCAGATCATATGGTCAAGAGAATGTATGATATCCAGAGCGATTTGTTCAAGTATCAATGAAGACAAAAAATAATGGGCTCACGGAACACTCAATCCAGAAGACCATTGATATGATCATGGGATATTGTACTGGGAAAAAGGGTGGTAGAGAGGTTAGTTAGTAAACGAAGTTTCCAAATCGTGTGGAAAAATACGGGTAACAGAATGGGCGTCAGGCCTCCGAGTAAATTACGACCAATCTAGATCGAGGTTGACCATACTAACCTAACCTAAACGAATAAACTTACCCGATAGAGTCCGTAGAGTAATATTGAAGTTGTCAATATTCCAAGTGACGAGAGAATTAGAAGAATGACGGTAAATGCCATTGAAGCTGAAAAATTGGAAACATATACAGTTAAAAGTATGATACGGTCAGTTCTTTTTACTATTTTAATGAAGGAGATAATGGTAGAGACCTAAGATTTAATGGAAATAAATGCTTCATTTTCAATCCAATTTTTTGCATAGGAACTGGACTTAGAAACAGACCAGATGCGATTTTGAGATATTAAATGCTTTTTCTAAATACATATATATAAAAAATAGCGACTGTGTCCACTTTTCTGATTTTGTATAGAAGAATGGAAGGACAAACGCATGAGCTTGATATGTCGAATATATGGAATAGATTCAAATGTAATATAATGTTCACACTACTCGAACTACCTGAATGTATTTTTATTATACAGATTATAAAAAAATAAATGTTCTATGTCACATCAACCAAGTAATACCAAGCGGTTTGAGAAACGCGCTTTTTATTCAATTTAGTTCGCTTTAATTTCTTTTTTATTATTCTTAAGATATTTATTCAAATTATCCGTTGACAGTATTCATCTGTGAGTTAAAGTTTATTATTATAACATTCATGCTGAAATTAGAGACACGGATGAAGCTTCATTCGAGTCATTTCTTTAGAAATGTCCGCATCTCTATGGTTAAAATTACTACTACTAACACATATTATATGCCATCTCAATATTTTTTGACTTATTTCTAGCAGATTTTAAATTGAAGTATGAAGAAGTAGAAGGGAAAGTTATTTATACAGAGGAATCGAAGTGAATTTTTAAATTAATGACATAATAAACACATAAGATTAATGAAAGGTGGAAATTATAGCTTCAAAACAATATTCTATTGAAATTTTCTGAAACGAATTTTATATTTACATCTACTTTTATGAATGGTATGGAAGACAATTTATTTTCGTTATTTACTAACACGATCTTACAATTTCTTGACAGAAACGTCCGTTCTAGAGCCTCATTCTATGTTATATTTATTTGTCTGTTGATTTTTCATTCTGAGTAAAATTATCGTATATAATTAGGAATAATGTATTTTTTTTTAATGTAAAAAACAAGCACCACCGAGAGTAAACGTAAACGAGACATGCTTTGGTAGCTGATTCCAAAGGCGTGTCTGTTCTGAGCTATTGGTTCCGTATCTTGCTCCTCCTATTCCACTAACAACTTACAGGACAGTTCTATGTTCATAATTCTTAATCGAAGTTCTGGGCGTTTGCAGACGAGCTCGTTCGTTCATGTGCCACGTCTGCCTGTCGAGTAGATCTTGCAAAAACTGCTCTATGCGGAAGAGCTTTTGCTGTGATAATATCGGTAAAATAGAGTCACGTCGACGACTTTCATTCTTTGCTCTAAGCTGTCCAAGTTTCTGGTCAACTTTGGATCGCCTATAAGTCGAACCGCTCTCTTCTGTATTGAGTCGAGTGTCTTCAGAGTATGTTTGGGAGCCGAACTCCAAATATGCGAGTAATATTCTAAAGATGGACGAATCTGGACCTTGTAGAGAATTGGAAGCTGTTGCGAAGTATACAGCGTTTTGTTCTTAAATAGGGCTGTTCTTCTTCAAAGCTGAGTGGTTATTGATAACATTATTAAAAAAATTAACCTCAGCATCCTGTAGAAATAACGAGACTTGTGATGACACACATTTTATTTTGATATTATGTATATTCATTCAATATAAATCCCTCCTCTATCCCTATATCGCTCTATGCGTATCTTCCATTGTTCGAAATGGTGCAGGAAGTATTTTTGTGTCAGTTCCTTTTTTCCTTTCACAGCTTCAACATACTCAAATCTTGTTCCTGTTAATTCAGATTTGATTCATCATACGTTAATATCTTTTCTAATAAGTTTGAGTTATTTTTAATCGCATTCAAAGGGTCGATACAAATATTGTCCGAGCTTCTTGTTGTTCACAGTTTTCGCATGTTAAATTTTTATGTAAAATTTGCAGAAACATACCTTGTCAATTCTTATAGATTTAGCGATTGCCGACGGTCATACCTAACAAAATTACCTACTTTTTGGATATTTTCATCCGCTTTTGACATGGAATGGCGACCCTAACGTGAATCATATTCAACATATTCTAAGCTATCTTGAAAACGCTTTAATTACTTAAAAACAAGTGGATAAGACAAAAATCCATTGCCATATACACAATAATCCTTTGCTCTATTATTAAGTCAATCAAAACAAGAAAAACAGCCTCTAGACAAACGGAAGCCACGGCTACACTGGTTTGTCTATAGACCCAATAGGCATCGCATTCGAAAGAGTAGTCTTCAGGCTTACCGCTGACAGTCGTTAGCCTTTGGCGTATGCGTACTTTTTCTGTAAGAGTGCTAAAAATATACTTTGAAAATTACTTTTGTATTTTTTGGAGACAACCTTATTTTGCTTTATTCGTAAATACAAATAATACTGGTTTACACTGTGTTACTCACTTTCTGAGGTAGTATCGTGATCGATAAAGGACATCTCCGGTTTACTGATGTTCTGAAAGTATTTCAGTTCTTCGTGAAGCATGAAAGATGAATGAGCTGCGTTCAAAGTGTAGTAAAACTGAAATAAAAAATTCATCATTATTAAACAAAATTTTTGACGAGTTTGAATATTGTCTTGACATGAAGTTTCGACGAGATGTAGGTATATAAGCAGCGGAGCCATTATACAAGAATGGTGTCAATTAAATAAATATATTAAAAAAAAAACTGAGAAAATACGGTTTTAAAGCACATCAAAATAAAAAGTTGGAAAACATTTTTTTCAAATAAGCTTAAAACAATAATGAATGAAAAATTATTATTATTGTGAAAAAAGCGTGGGGCGCTTTGCTCCATAGCATACCATTGGAAAATTACCAGAAAAGATTGCTCAGTACCTGGGTCTACCTTGAAGGATACACAGGACATTGTTTCAGAAGCTCATCAGCGTCTCTTATGGTAGACTCAGGAGAGGACATTCTGAAAATAAAGCAGCACGATGGATGGAGATCCAACAGTGTAGACTTGAAAAAATCGACAGAACGTTGTATCAGTTATATTAAAAATACAGCTATGAGCATTATGAGCATTATTAATTTGAAGTGAAGAAGAAGTTACACTGATATATAGAAATAACATCGTCTATAGTTTTATTAGTACTCATTGGATTATTGATGGAGTCGTGAACATTTACAATGTCGAACTAGTTGTTCCCGTTAAAATTTTCACTGCGGAATCCATTTTGTTTTTTATTGAGTCATCTAAGTAACCCTCCGCAACTGTGTTGGATTTCCACCCACCGTGCTTCTTTAGTTGAATTATATCACCACCGGAATCCACTAATAGAGACGCCAAAGAGCGTCGAAATGTATGCTCTGTGTAATTTTTTGATTTAGGTAAATACAAATATGTTGCGATAAGCGAGGGAATTTTTGAAAAGATATTGATACCTACAACTTGGGTCTTGCATTTTCCATTTCTATACTGCAAAAAGAAATGATCTGTTTTGATATTTTTTATAAATGTTTACCAAGTTTAATCAATTGTCAGATATTTCATCAATAGCATTAAATCGACGTTGAACATGAGTTTTTTTAACAAGTATTGTGCTAATAAAACATTTCCGGTATTATTCTAACTATCGTTATACTTCATTTTATATAATTCCTCCCTCCGCAGAGCTCCTGCGATTCCGAATATTGAAGCAAGTTGAAAGATGTTACAAATAATATCTAAGCTTACATTAACATTTTTTGCTGTCGCACCTTATGATGAGATAATGATCGTCTGGAGCCTGCAATAGAAACTTCAAATATGCAATGAGTTTCGAGTATTTACTGATATCTACGTCGTTATTTAGCATTAGGATGTCCTTCAATTTTGAATAAGTCGACCAAAGTGTTAAAGACTTCCACATTTTGGATTTAGTATCAAAGTAAGCTAGTAACACTCTTTTTGTGGAGCTGTTTATGCCTTTTTTAGTAGGCCAGTCGATAAAAGAATTATATTCCTTTAAATCACGTTCCTTGCATTTCTCATGGAGAAATTGCCGAATCAACAACATTTTCTGGTGTGCAGTATAAACTTTCTTCATTATTACTCTTCATCATTAATAAAAATAGTACACTCCTTTTAATTAGACACAAAACGGATTTTCTGGAATGAAGAAATGAAAGCGAAATTAAATGAACCGCTACGGTACTTTGTTTCGCGCTTTTTGACCGATTCAAAAATTACATTCCTTTTGAATGGAAATGAAAAAAAAAGTGATTATAACGGACGTAGAAAAAATATATTTTAATACTTAATTTTAGTTGCTTTCCTTTTATGGATGATTATCGATTGAGCTTATGAGAGATTATATTTAATTTAATGAACATATTTGCCTTTTTATAACTTCTATTCATCAATCGGCATATATACAATTACGTGAATAATTTCAGTCGCTTTGAATTAGAAATCATGATATTAATATCCTATCGCAAATAATCATTAAACGTCTATAATTGTTCTAGTTATCGAATCAATAACTCAATTTGAATTGTGACATAATATTGTTTATTGAACAGGAAAACACAGATTGCTATTATACATTTCACTCGTGTACGTTGAGTTACAACAGAACCAAGGAGTATGATTATATTTCGTCATAAGAGTACATCAGCAACAGCCCTGGGATATTAGTATACATTGACGTTTGTCGGGACTAATTAACAAGCAAAACATTACCATCATCAGGGGGAATTAATTAGTGCTAAGACGAAAACAGACGTCGAAAATTTGGGGGGATATGGGAGGGGATCAATTTGTCCCTAGCCTGGACCATTTCTAAGAAAGTCGTCTCAGCATACGTTTCATAATCAAGCAATATTGACAAATAAAGGAGAATCATGCGCGGAAAATTTGGGAGAAGAAATTAAAAAAATAGGAAGTGTTTTATGAATAATGTGGATAGCTAGTTCATTCAAAAACTGTTAATGCAGTTTGTCAAAATTTAAAATCTCTTGCTGAACATTTTCATCAAGCCGCAATTGATAAAACTCGTTCAAAAACTAATCAGAGTGTATACATTCGTCTAAAAAAATACATCATGTCTAAACAGTTTATAATTAACTTGGCATTAATGTAACATTTTGTATGAACTTTCCATCTTGTCTGAAGCGTTACAGAACAGAAGTGTAACGATAGTATATGCGGACAAACTAATCCGTCGAACTATTCGCAATGTGGAAAAATTATTATTATTAACAGAAATCAATTCCTTGTAAGTCTCATTAATAATATGACTAGAAGACTACATACAGAAAATACTTTGATAAGTGAATTTCGAGTACTAGATCCGACGGAGTGGCCAGCAGATATTGAAATTGGCTATGGAGAAAATGAAATCCAGTCATTATGCACCAGATTTAATTTAACATCATCAATGCGTTAAGAGATTATATTGATGCTGGAGGCAAAGTAATTCCTGAAGATGTAGAAATCTTAATTGGATACATAAATATTGTACCTTGCAGTTCGGCATAGTGTGAGCGCGGAATCAGTAATATGAATATTATTTTAAATGAACAAAGAAATAGAATATTAATTGAAAATCTAGCAAATCTTTTATTTATAAAAATGAATGGCCCTCCACAACAATTATTTAAACCAGATGATTATATAAAAACTTGGTTAAGGTCTCATTGTTCAGCGGCTGACAAAAAAACAAGGGAAATTCAACCACAAGATCCTGAACATAATCCTATTTGGAATATTTTATAAAAACCATTGGTGCTTTCATGTATTGTTAAAAATATTTATGCAATATTGTTTGAGTATTATTATTGTAATATATATATATATATATATATATATATATATATATATATATATATATATATATATATGTGTGTGTGTGTGTGTGTGTGTGTATACAAAATGGGTTTCATAATGATTTTCGTTTGCTTTCGTTTTTATGCTATATACAAGGCCGATCCTGACAACGGGCGAAAATTGGGGGAAATCTCCCTCCCCCCGTCGTTAAATTTGGGACATGAGACTGCACAGAGCGGTCGCCTAACCAGGATCGACCAGAACTATATACGCGTTCTGGTAAAAAAAATTAGCACAACACCACTGATTTTTATCCCAAAAAAGTTTCAAAGCAAGTTCTCCCTTTGCTCTTGAAACAGTACATGAAACCTACTAAAAGCGGCTTCAAAATTTGAGCCATATCAAAACAAAGGATATTCTTTGACAACTTTTTATGTACAATTGATTTATTAATCAATTTGCTGCAAAAAGATACATTTGCCTGCGGCACTTTTGGGGTGAATAGAAAGCAGAAAAATGTGATTCTGATTTTGTGGTAGATAAGAATACTGGGATTTCTATGTGCAAATGGCGTGATCGAGGGAAAAAGTCTGTTGTTGTAGTTATCTCACTTCATGATCCTTCCGTATAAGTTGATGTTGACAGGACTAACAAAGGGAGTAAAAGAGAAAGTGGTGTGTTGTGCCCGTAACCTATTGCTGAATATAATAAATTAATTAGTGGTGTCGATTTGTTCGACCAATATTTATTATCTTACTCCATTTTGTGGAAAAGTAGACCTTGGTGGCTAAAAATTTTTATGTATATAAATAATTGCACATTAGTTGCCATTTAATAGCACCAAACTTATTAATATTTACATTTAATTTCCATAATAACATAATATCTGTCTTATAACTAAATTTGTGATCAATGGTTTACTACGGATGAAGAAATTAAAAAGTTGGAAAGCTGCAAATTTGTTATCTTCAATTTCGTTCTAAATAAATAATTAATTACGAAGGATGTTGTGGGTTGAGGAATCGAAATGAAATTTTTTAATTGCCAATGTTTCTATCCTTCATTTGATCTTTATCAAGGCGCTAAAAATATAAAGTACATTATAACTCAAACATTGAGGAAGTTAAACAAGTAATTTAAATTGTGAATTAAAAAGTAAAACAATGATCAGAATATTTCAGTATGATAATATAAATGGGATACATTGGATAAGAGACAAAAATTTAGGTAAACTATATAACCTAAACAATTAATAAAATTTTTATATAAACAAAAGAATAAGTAGAAATAGGATCATTTAGAGAAACTCATACTCATACATAAATAAATATAAATAAATGCCTTTTAGAGGTTAATGAAAAGATTTCCAATTCACAATTCAAATTTCTCAATGTTTGAGTTATAATGTACCTTATATTTTGAGCCTTGATTAAGATCAAATCAAGGATCGAAACGTTGGCAATTTAAAAACCCTTACAGTTCTATTTCGAGTCTCCAACTCTCAACACCATTCGTAATTTCGTACCAAGGAAGGACAAGAATTATTATTAATATTGAACAATTTCTGTTCAAATTATCGATTTTTTCGAATTAGTGAGTATTATACATTTTGTTAAATAAGATCACCTTATATTTTTTTTCAATGGCTACATTCGATTTTTTAAGGTAGCAAAAGTTAATTTCTCCCCAAATTATGTCAATCTTTAATTGACATTATTAACAAACTACCAAGTTTTTATTACTAAAATTGTGGCAGAACTTAAATATTAATGTTTTGCTTCATGGATTATAGTAAAAAAATTATTCAATCCAATCATATAGCATTTTAAAAATTAGGGGAAATCATTTTTATTAAAAATTCATATATAGTGCACAAAACATCAATGGCTGCTACAAAAAAAAAGGTATGACTCACTGTTCCGGTCACAACTGGTTAATGAACCGGTGGGTACTTTTTGTAGCAGAAAACGTATGGGCGTAAAATAGCGGGCCGCTCGATATCTACTGAAAATGTGATAAGGAAAACTAATGTTGGTAGTCATTTACTTACATCACGAAGCGTAAAAAGATCTAAGATTACGTGTACTGAGTATAATGTGGGCCTTTGTTTGAGGTTTTTTGCCCCATTTCATAAAAATAATTGATTTTGAATTTAGCTACTGTTTTTTTTTATTTCCTTTTTTTCTACATAAAGATAATGGACTCAAGTTTAGGCATTTTCTGCTTTATTTGTTTTTTGTAGATTGTCAATAAACCCGTTGAAAAACTTTTCTTAGTGCTTTATTTAAAAAAATATATAAGTGGCAAAAATAGAAGCCACCAAACAATAGATGCTATTAAGATATCATAACGATCAGTGGCACATTACCCATTAAAGGGTTAATAAGACTTGGGAAAAGTTCATTTGAATGCACTTTTGGTGAGGAAATGCGGCACCCAACGCCATAGAATATCATTATATGGCAAATACATTCATTTGATATGCCCATAGCAGTGTCTATCTCTCTAACCTCAATCCAAAGGTCGTCTGGGGGCATTTGGTAAACCTGTTCGATGTTATCGCAGGTTTTGACCCTTTATAACGCTCGTCGTCTAACTCCTCTCTCAATTTCCTAGGCGTATAGCTTTTCAAAAGCAAAAATTCAATGACAGTTTAATACTCAATTTTCTCCATTTCCAGAAAAATCTTTACGACTCACTTATACGATGGTCAAACAGAAAATAAGCGTTTTATATGTATAAAGTATATTGATGAGTTCTATAACATATTTAGGTTGAGGACGAAAAATTTTTATGCAATCTTTGTTAATTATTGTGTAGTTGCTTTGCTATTGATCTTTTTATCAGATTGCATTGCCGAGATCTATGGAACGATAGAATTTGAATATGCAATAATAATTACCGCGACGATATCTGTGTAACCACAAAATTTAGACTTAAGGTACCTCGTAGTGTAATCTGAAAGTTTAGAGAATTCATGAACTAATACACAGTATTCACAAAATTCATAATTGCAGTTACTACACTTCTCAAGACTACCTCATATGGTAACCATGCAACTCCTGTTGAAATATGGTTTTTCTTTTTACTTTGGTGAAAAATTCAGTGTTTCTATACTGTAAATTTACCCTGTATATATCACGGTTTTTATGCGCGTCCTTTCTATAAAAAATGTGATCGTCTTCCAATATTTACTTTCTCTATTTACAGCTCTCTTATTTAGTTCTATATTGTCGTAACGCATTTTCCTTGCTCCACCCTTTGCAAACAATGTCCCAGTTTCCATTGAACTGAATAAGGGGTATTTTCCATTTAGATTGGAACACTGTCTATTATTAAGCAAGAATTATTGTTTTATTATCTTTATATTTGATGATTATAAACACTTGTATAGAAAACTAATATAAATCTTCTCTTTGTAAAGATAATAATCTCCCTTTTAATTATAGATGGAATTTTATCCTCAGCTTATAACCAATCAAGACATGAAAAATTGTGAAAACTCATAGAAAATAAGCATAGAGAGGAACTCGCTTTAATACGATGACTGATAGTTAAATTTTGATATATGGGAACCCTGATGTCAAAACCGACATTGTCGTCGTAAAGTTTGACATTTATTTGACATCAACTCACTTCCATTCATCTTGGTCAAAAGATGGAATCAAATCGCAAACATTTTCGTGCAATGATTTCCATGACTTGAACGTGGATTAAACCAACAACAGTGTACCGATCAACTTGCTTCAACGTTTGTTGGTGAAGCATTAACTCGAGCAACAGTGTTATGCTGGTTTTCCGAATTCAATTGTGTTCGCACTTCGCTACAGGATTAATTTCGTGGAGTTCATTAAAAATCAGCTGATGTACCAGCAAACGTCAATGCTGTGCGTAGAATGATATTGCAAAATCGTCATGTGACATACCGTGAGATTTCATCATACTGTATGTCACGACGAGTTTCCATTAAAGCAGCTTGAAATGGTCAAGTAGCAGTACATCAGTATTTGTAATCCAAAACATCAGCGAAACCAATCACAGAAGACGAATCATTCTCCACCATGACAACGCGAGTTCTCACACATCAGTTTGGGCAAAAATGTTTGTAAACAGTCAAAGCATCGAATTGATGGATTGCGGATACGCCGTACAGCCTTTATTTGCGAGGTCAAAGTTTTTCTACACCTCAATCAGAATGGCGATTCGGTAATTGGTTCAAACGTATTCAAATATTTGTTTTTATTTGTCTATCTGAAAACTAGAGGATGGTTAAACAAAAAAAGGTTAATTAACAGAGTATAGAAATCTGCATATTCTCATTTCCAAGATTCATTTATTGATTTTGATGAAATATTTCTAATATATATCTAAATATTCTGTTCCTGTCATTATTATATTCGACAACAGACGTAGGTCTTGAATTAGAATTCAATATATTCGCAAATAGACTGAATAGACAAGAAATAATTTCCCTAGAGTTTGGAGAGATTCCGAACAAATTTCAAACTCCACCGAAGCCGTCATTATTCTGATTTGCATTCATCAAACGAAATGATATGATTAGATACAGTGAATAGAACTATCAACATTTTTTTTTCAATTCACTTGCCAAGTATTGATACGCAAATTTTAGTTAACATGATGGTCAAAAACATCAATTATATACGGAAAGTTTGAAAATTACTTGTCACATTTCGTACTTCATCTAAATATTCCCATTTTCGTACAAAATTGTTTCATTCTCTATTTGAAGATTCCCAAAGGGCTAAATACTTGGATTGCATAGTCATCGATCTCAATGAATAACGAGACCACCATCTTCTCTTACCACAAACACCCAAATCGAATACTTTCTATCGACCTTCTTGAATATGCATCCACTCTTCATGGATGTACACGGGTAATTGTGTGATAAATCGTCACATATGGGGTAGTGGTTTGGAGTACTAGAGTTCCGAATACCGCCAAGAACAATGTCTCAGGTGTCCTGGGATATGTCTCAGAATAATGCATCAAAAAAGAGCAAAAAAGAACAGAAATGCCATTAAATGGTATACGGATGGACAAAAAATAGTAGATAGAACTGAAGTAGGAGCGTACGGACCCAGAACCAAACACTCTGAAAGCCTGGGCAACACACCAAGCATTTTTCAAGCAGAAATCTATATAATTGAAAAATGTGTTTAATCTGGAGAGGAACTAACGCAAACAGATCATCCTGTCTGATAGCTAAATAGCAATTGAAGCTTCAACCTCCAATATCGTAAAATCCAAACCCGGGACACACCGTAGTGAAGGGAAATGAAATATATGATAAGGTCGCTAAAAAGGAGGCAGATAAGCCTTTCATGGGACCTGAACCGTTCTGTGGAAATGGAAAAGAAGATAGATTAGGAGCGAAACCAATTATTGGGACAAACTAAATGGGCTGAGACAAGCAAAGACTCTTCTGGGAAACTATAACCAGAAAAGATTTACTGAATGAATCAACCTTAATAAGAGCAATCTACAGATACTAACAGAAGTTCTATTGGGGCACTATCGCCTCAATAAACACCACATTCTCTAGAAGTGTAAGTCTATGATACTCTGTACGTAAATGTATTCATCTATATGTTTATTCTGTATTTTTTGAATGTAATAAAAACTGCCAATTGTCTCATTTTTTTTGTTTCATTCGTATCAATCAATATGATCGTGATTGTTTTGGTTGATACAACTCATACATTGGACTGTTTCGAAAGATTTGGATTTCAAATTTGTATTTGAAGTATGCCATCAAAAGCAGGAAAGAAACTGTTGTTTCATGTACGTTTAGTAGTGGTCACGAACCAAGAGATGGTGCTGAAACGAAAACTCGAGTTCAGTGGCCAAAATTATGCGAATAAATTTATCCACATTGTGATCTGAGAATGAGTATAAATTTTGATCATTTTCCGAATTCGCCGATGAGTACAACGTATACAAAGATTCTAAAATCAGTGAATAAGATATAGAAAACCTCACAAGAGTTTACCAAAAGGTTTGATGATATTGTATATTACATTTTATTTATGAAGAAACAATATTATGGGATTCCACTATGTCTCAAACCCATTATAATAAAAAATGCATATCTATATCAAGCGTAATAAATTTATCAATACTGGCTAGATTCAATCAATCTAGCCAGTTCATTTATACGAGCTACTAAAGTTTTAAAGAAGACAAATAAGCACAAATATTTATTGAAATTGCTTTATTGTTTTTAAAATATTCTTTAAACTAAACCCAAACTAAAAAATGTGGTTTGAATGCATCAACCCCTTCTTCAGGTGTAGAAAAAAAGATAAAAAAATTATTAGGTGCCAAACAAAGATAATACGGCGGATGACCTATCAATTCGATGTTTCGACTGTTCAAAAATGATTTTGTTTGAACTGGTGTGTGCCAGCTCGTATTGTCGTTTTGGGAATGCGTTTGGATTCCCTGTTTTTATCAAACACTTTTGGCAAACAAATGATGGTGTACTGTTCAGAATTGAACTTTTCACGTTGCTTTGCTTTGTAGTTATTCCCAAAAAACAGGCGACCATTTGCTTCGAAATGCTCCGTGCTAACCATCGATGTTTTTGAATTCCGCAACACGATGGTTCGAGATGGCGTTTCATCACCCGAAGTCAAAGCGAGTTGATTGTTGGTTTAATCCACGTCGGAAGTCATATAAAATTATCGCAAGAAAATGTTCGTGATTTAATTTAATTTTTTTTATCAAGATGTATGTTACAAGTATCTGTGAGCAACTCAAATATGACAACATTTTCTGAGTACGTTCACCATTCGAAATATATACAATTTACACAACATTCTACCAACAACAACTTGAATTTGAGTTTGAATATCTACTGCTTTTATGTCAAAAACAATTTCCAAACCTTTTCGTCACAATTAAATTTTTTTTTAAAGCAGTTCACTCCCTAGATAGATGTAGCTCATCGTTTTGCTTGTTTTGAACAATAGTACATATCGATCGAGGTGTCGTCGGTGACAATGCAATAGAGTAGAATTATACTCGAAAGCAGCATAATTTTTTTTGTTTTTGTTTCAAATTGTCTAAAATTTAAAAGAGAATCGAATGAAGCATAATAACTGTAATTTAAGATGTAAATTAGTCATTGGATTTCCATTTCTCATCTATTCATAGATGTATAACTATATTTTCGGAGTTAGGATACAAATTTCCTACTCATTAATGCAAATCAGATTTTTTTGAAAATATTCTTCACATTCGACTCCTTGTCTGGGTGTCCGCTGGGAAGGTATACTACTTTGTTTTGCCGCCATTTTGTAAAAATAAACAACAAGACTCACTATTTATCGTGTTGTGAATGATTTCGAAAAAAGTGGGATTGGATTTAGCGACTAGGCCCAAGCATGGACCGCAACGTACTGCAAGATCGGCTGAAAACACTACTGCTGTTCAAGAAAGTGTTCAAAACAACCCATCAACATCAATTCGACGCCGTGCTCAGGAGCTTGGTTTTCAAAGAACAAATTTGGCTAAAATTTTGCAAATGTTTTTGCATTTGTTTCCATTTAAGATTCAGTTGACACAAGAGCTACTTCCAGAAGACCATTTACGCGCTCCGTACATAAACCAATAGGATGTTACAGCTCGCCCATGCCAACATTTCCATTAGAATGAATATGTGAATAAACAGAGTCGATTATTGGTAATGGAAATCCCTCAAATTATTAATCACTCACTTTTGCATCCATTAAAAGTGACAGTCTGGTGTGCAATTTGATCAGGAGGAATCATTGGACCTTTTCTTTGAAACTGTCAATGATTGAATCATGATATGATTGAAAACTTTTTAACGCCACGACTGCATGCTTTGAGCTTGATTAACATGTGGTATCAACAAGAGGGTGCTACATAGTAGAGCCAGGATTACTGCGAGACCTTTTTCCACAACAAGTTATTTCGAGAAATGGTAATGTTGACTGGTCCTCACCGTCGCCTGATTTGACTGCTTCGGACTTCTTTTTGTGGGGATATCTGAAAAGCAAGGTTCATGCAAACAAACCAGAAACGCTCAAGGAACTCGAACAAAATATGCGCGATGACATTAATGAAAAAAGGGGCGAAATGTGTGAGAATGTAATGAAAAATGTGCTCAAAAGGGATCGCATTTGTGAGGCTAACAGACTCGGACATTTATCTGATATTTGATTTCATACATAATTTCCGACATTAAATAAAACATTTATCAATATACGATCCATTCTCTTTCATTTAATCAAAAATTATAAGCAAACAAAGCGGACACCCTGTTCAATTTTGGATGACCAGGGCGTTAATCATCGCCGGTGTTCGAGTGGTCACATATTTATTACAAAAATTAGCCAAAAATGATAGATTTTTTTGATATACAGTCCCAATAACACTTTATTAATCCAAGCTTTCATTTTAACGTGTTTTATCAAAAAGGAAACATTTTAATTTCTTGAAAATGCAAATTTTCAATTTACTCTTTTTCATCATCCATCAAATTGATTGATCTACCTCTTTTTGTACGAGTAACAACCCAAAATCAACATATAAGAGGAAATTCAACAACACAAAATTTTTATGAAAATAGGGACGTTGAAAAATATCCATGAAAAGGAAAGCTAACGATATAAAATTAAATTCTGCATAACATCTTGAAGCTCCTTTCATTATTATCATTTTCCACATAAAGATTTAGAAATGAATATTTAAACAGTAAAAAATATTAATGAATTGACTGGTTAAATGTTTCAAAATTATCGAATATAAATAAGCTATTCAAGGTTCTGCAATATAACGATCTTTACAGCACATAAGTAGATGGAATTATATTTTTATCCCTATTTGAAGTGAATATATTGATTGCTATATCCACGGTATTAAAGTTTAACAGGTGAAAAGAGTTAGGGCATACACTATCGGTCAAAAAAATATTTTCAAGAACATATATAGATAAATATATAGTAAAAATGAAATTACAGTCTGAAACTATTACATATTTAAATGTTTTAATCATCGATGTAACCCCCTTTTGCTTTTATTATTTCGGTGCACAATTTTGACATTCTCTGTAACAATTTTGACAAATAATCGTCGTCCATTTGGTTCCATTGATTTTTCAGGATATTCCAAAGATTTCAAGGAGAAGTAGGACACTGTTTTTTGACATTCTTCTTTCCCAATTCCTTCAAATACTCTTTGCACAGCTTCAAGGAATGCTTGGAATTGTTGTCATGCTGGAAGATAAGTTTTCTGCCCATCGGGCGCTGGTCAAAACCTACTACATTGTCTTTCAATTTTTTCTTTAGCCTTTTTTTTCAAAAACCTTTTAATTTTTACTACGTCTCTAAACGCCCTTTCTCCAAAACATTCTCAAATCATCACTGAGCATTCCATAAAACTCTCTTCCACCCTTCATAAGTTCAATTTTTATGTTTTTTAGCCCACTGTAATTTCTTAATTTTATTTTGACGTCTTAAACGAGTTTTCTTAACTGCCAGCCATCCAAAAGGTTCAGCTTCTCTCAGTCTCCTTTTCACTGTTCCTATCCGTATCATGTTCAAGGTATGAACCTATCATATCGAGGATATGCAGACTCTTTAGAAAAACCAAATCGTTCTCGGAATTCTCCATTGGAGTAAATGTCAAAGGGATCTCTCCTATCACGAACTAAATGTTCTATAGGTGCATCCAATAAATAATAAATTTAATCCATGTTAAGCACAAAAAGAGTCTGTCAGGAAAGAAGAGAAGGCTCAATCATACATGACCACAATTGATTTTCGTAAACATACTCCAACGAGTTGGTATAGTTCTTCCAATATCAATATCAGATTATAAAAACCCTTGACGACAATTTTTGTATTCGTTAAAAGTCAATCGAATCATTATAAATTGGACGGAATTATTTAGACAGATACACTTAATTGTGATCCTACTTGGAACTTGGGAAAAAATCATCGTTAACTTGCTACAACTGAATATTAAATTATAAAACGTAAAAAGACGAGTAAAATTTACCTGCCTGTAAGGGAGTTTGGCTTAAACAGGGTGCCAGATGTGAGCTGCGCACTTTTTTGTATTCCATTCGTTTTGAAGTTGAGTAGGTTTGTCAACTGATTTCAGTTTTTCTTTACATGTTTTTTGGTTTTGTGAATGATCAGATTGCAGAATATTTTCCTTTTTTAATCATTCGAATATATTTAAAACAACTTGCTGTTTTTGTATATCTAAATCTTTATCATTAAATTCACACCTGTCTTTATTCCTACTACACTGTGCGTTGTCTTCATTCGCCTATGGTCTAAAGAACGCTATTTTTATATTTATTTAAAGAAATGTATGAATTAAATAATTCACGCCACTGTTTATCGCAGACTGTCTAGCAGGAATATTTCAAAGAAATTGTGTACATATGCCTTCCGACAGCTTCGGCTAACAGAAATGCATTTATGTTCACGATTCGATGTTTTCATTGCTAAACAGTGCAGATGATGAGTCCAAGTGGACTGACGGTTTGTTTGGATATTTAAAAAACCTCTAACCTAAAGCAACTAAAGTCTCCAACAAGTAGTAGGCAAATCTCCTGCTTGGCGCTCGTCGCCATCAGAGAGCTAATTTAATACTAGACTAGCTATCACTTGCATTTTTGACGAATTTGTATAAATGTGTTGTTGGAATTTTTTTAATTGAAAAAATAACACTTGTGATCTATTGGGATGTAAGCACAGTTACAGCAAAATGATGATTTATTCGAGTAGATTAACCTTCGGTTTCAAGATGTTCTAGTCATTTAATTATACGTCTATAAATTTGTGACTGAAATACTATAAAAGTAAAAAAAGTTTATTTAGAAATATATTGAGAATTTATCATTATTACACTATTAAGTGGTGTTTAGTTATGATAATAATGGTAAAGGGGGAAACCGAAGACGCAATTAGCGATTTTGCTTCTTTTCAGAAATGCATTTTATACGCGCAAAGAATTTTAACGAGCTGATTTACTTTGAAGGATGATGAGCAACAGAAGCGGTTGCTACTAGGTCTCTCTTCATTACATCGCTGTATAATTAGGGAAAAACGAATCTCAATTTGGAACCAAGCTGTGAACACGACAAATATTTTTTTAGAAATTACGAAAGATTTGCAGAATAATATGAAAAGAAATATCTACTATCTATTAACTATCATAAATTTACAATTTGATCACGTGTGACTTATTTGACTATTTCTAGAACCAAGTGACTGGTTAAATATTTTTTAATCAAGAGAATAAGGAGGAAATTGAAAAATATCAATTTAATCTAGGAAGGTATCCCAAATTTGATTCAGTATTAGTTCGAGACGAACAAAAATGTTCTGGAATAATTTTGATGGAGCATGGAGATGAAAGTGAGTGGTCCAATTAAACTGATGAGAATTATGCAAGTAAATTGTTATCACAAGATTTTGAGGGCAGTTAAAGGCGTAAAACAGCTTAGAAATTGGTTTTCCGATCATAATCATGATTATAGATTATCTTGTATAGTAGAGCGTTTTCGTTGTGGGATTGTGGCAAAATGAAACACCAAAGAGTATTAACTAACACTAATATATTTTCGAGCTATTATATAAATATATATATATATATATATATATATATATATATATATATATATATATATATATAAGTATAATAATAAAAATCACTTACATTAATTAGTTAAGAATTGCGGCACATTGAATTTCGTTGTTTCTAACATTAGATTCATCGATTTCAAAAATCAGTATTCAAATTGACGCTTGATAGATTTATAGGTTTTTGATTTTAGGTCTCTTATGTTTTAAAATTAGTTTTTCTAAATAATTTTTGAGAGAAAGACGTTTCGACTTTTATTTAAGTCAAAATATTTTGATCCTTACTTTCCAAAATGTTCAGACGTATGATCGTTGTCAGATGTTTAAAAACTGAATTAAATTTACTTAATTCACAGCTTTGAAAAACTATTTATTAACATAAAATATAAATAAAAAAAAGTGGTTTCAATAATCTGACTACTGTTCTCGTTGGATGTTAAGATTATATATGACAAGCAAGTTGATTCTCTCTTAAATACTAATTCTATTGTATACAAAAGCTATAATTAATTATATTCATGGTCGCACGTCACATCAATACAAAAATAAGGGTAAGTAATATAACTTATCAAATTACAAGTTGATGGAACTTCAGGTGTCTAAGGGTCATATGGAACCACTTAAGTAAGACATTGAGGACGGTCAATCTACGAGAAATCTTAACGAATGCAATGGTAAGTAGAAGTTAAATAGGTAGATTTATGATTATTCACAGTAACATTTGACATTTAACATGCGAGTTTGTTTGTTTATTCTGATTCTAGTATTTGTTGAATTAGATAGAAACGTTTTCCAGAAAGGTTTTTGAATTTTTCCTAGAAACTTCTAGTGTTCGCCACTGGGGGACATCCTCCTATATTTCAATTAATTGAATATAAAATTGTAAAACTAGCGACTTATTTCTTTTTTTTTCGCAAATTTGATTCCAATATAAATGTAAAGATCGTTATCTTTCTATACATCTCTAACTTTTCAAATGAGATTCCTGTACATCGTGAATAAACTCCTTAATTAATTTCAAAGATACACCGAGACAGTCCGGGAACATCTACTTTAACTTCAGTAATCGAATTAACAACGGCTTTTGACACGAACGGGAAAGCTCTTTCCCTGCTATCATGAAAACTTTTCGAAGCTCTAAATCAAGTGGCCTAGTTTAATAGAGCCTCAACACTCGCTCGAACTGTCATTAGAGCTAAACTTTGAGGTGCTTTCTTATATACAGTAATATAGATTCAAAAACAAAAATTCCTGAGTAACACTAGCAAATACTCATATACATATAAAGAATAAATTACATAAGTAATATAAAAGAAATTCAAACGGATTATGACACATCATTGTCTACTTTTAATCTTGTACATTTTAATTAAATAAAGAATATTCAACTCTAGAAGAACTGTTTATGCTGATAATTAATTTCTCAAACATTAAAATATTTTTTTGACCTACAGTAACACCATCTTTTAGTTTAATATCTAAACTTCTGGAATTTAACAGAATGATAATGGTTTCCCATGAATCAAGACATTTTCCAATCTAATGCCAAACCGTCATCTATTAAGATTTTACAGGACTAACCGATAAATACACACTAAAGTCGTATGATAAATAGTCCACTCAAATTAGACATTTTCCAGAGAAATTTTTCCCTCGGCAACGAGACCAGTCAATTTTGATGTATTTTGACCGTCTGAAACTGAATTCGTTTCAGCGCAGTCTCGAAAATGGGAGGGGCGGAGATATTAGCATATATATACCAAAAATCGCACCTTTGCGCCTATTTTGCGAAAAAATAATCCGTACCAGCGAAAAACTTAACCCAAACGAGTTGTACATAATTAAATTTCCTCCAACTTTGCTATTAAAATTTTGCCGTACGTCCCATAGTTAATCCGCTAGAGGGTGTAGAAGATTTCAAAACTCATTTCTTGCATTTTCTGGAAAACTATGGTATATAGCAAAGTTGTAGCATACAAAATGCCCGACAATTTTTGTCCGAACTTTTTTCTGAATAACGCATATTTTTATCATTATTCTAGATCTTTCTAGTATCCACTTGAAATCAATCTCCAACGGCGGATGAACTATCAATTTTGACAGTCAAAAACAACCTTGTTTGAGCTGATGTGTGAGAGCGATTGGTTTCTTTGATTTTTCAAATAATTCTGTAAAACAAATGCATCTAGAATTGAGCGTTCGTTCTACGTTGCTGAAATGGACTGGTTCCCAAACTTTTGGGAAGTTACATTACTACCAATTTCCAAATCTTGTAAAGAAACGAAGATTAGATATATCCATAGAAAATTGCAATGTGGCTGAATTTCAACGAAAAATGGCTAGAATTGATAGTGCTAATTATCTAATAATGAAATTAACTAAACAAATTTTCAATTGAATTTGATTGTGCTGTGAGTGGATATCAAGACAGCAAAGTTGGCCAATAGAAAAAGAGACTCCATTCAACTTTACTGTTTTGAAATTTACAGTGAAATCATGTCACTAAAACCAATCATCTCACAAATTTTATTTAGAGAACTTCCCATTCGGAGTGGTGAAAAGAATTTAAATTTAAGGATCATTCGAAACGAGACATTTATGGTGTAGAGATATATGCCTTAGACAATATCTACTTCTTTTATACCTTATCCTATTTAGACGTATTCGAAATGTTGGTTTGCCGTTCTTCAAAGGAGAAAACAACTACTTTCTTGACTAAAACCACAAAGAATATTGAATTACGTTTCCTCCGAATAACGTGATGTCAACAACAATTCGCCGAAATCCCTAATGGCTCGCAACCTCAAAGAGAGGGTCGTAAAAACACGTTGTTGTGCCTCTTCAGAATGGCGTAATGACCTCTCGTTCGGAGTCTTTAGTCCGAACTGAAGACACAGCCAGCTGGCGCTGTTACTTGATTCGGATTAGACACTCTGAACGACAGGTAGTTACGCCATTCTGAAGAGACGCAACAACGTCAAAACTAGTCAGTGGTTACGACTCTCTCTTGCGAGCCACTAAGGATCCCAATTTCGGGGGATTATCGATAACATCACGACCTGCGGAGGAGATTCAATTCAATATTCTTCGTGGTATTAGCCAGGAAGAAGTTGTTTTCTCTGAAGAAAGGTAAGCCAACATTTCGAATCTTAAAATTCGAAATAAATGGATATTATGTTCAATATATTTTGATAAAGACTGAAGTTAAGTCGAAACGTCAATTTTTTATCAATCTTTTAAAAACTATCGAAAAAAAAGTGATTTTAAAACAGAAGAGACCTAAAATTAAGAACTTTTAGGAGCATTTATATTTATAAATAGAAGCGTTTTCTTATTGGGAACGTGGCAATTAAACACCCAAGTATACTAACTTTAATATATTTCTTTCGAATACTTATGTATTCATAGTGTGGAAAATAATTAATTAAGATTTGCGGTGACTTCAAATTGTATTAATTTTGTAAAAACTTGAAATTCATGGAATTAAAATTCAAAATGTGACGTGTGATATTTCTATTTTGAATAATATTTATTGGTGTGAGAATTCAGTATAAAATACGTAGGTCAAATTAATAGCTGGGAGTTTACCTTCATTCTCTGAAGACGATAACTTGGTTATCGAAACGAGCGTCAGACAGGATAATTGTAACTGTTTATGTAGTGTGGTATGTGTGTGTTTGTGTGTATGTGTGTGTGTGTGTGTGTGTGTGTGTGTGTGTGTGTGTGTGAGTGTGTGTGTGTGTGTGTGTGTGTGTGTGTGTTTTTGTGTATATGTGTGTGTTCAGTATGAATATCAATAACTTTTCCAATGATTTCAACTTAATCACGAAGTACAAAAGATTGATATACGTAATAAATGTAATGAACCTCATAATAGTTTCATATTTCACAGCGAGATGTTGTTCTATTATCAATTCCAATATCAATAATGATTACATTTTATATGTAGACATAGAAAATTTACTTGAAACAATAATTAAGTTAATTAAAACAAGTCAGAAATAATAAATATTTTTATGCCAGTAAAATCAAATTTGTGTCAAAACGTGTCTTTGAATCAATTAGAAAAGATATTGTTATTAAAGAGTTTGCCCTTGAAGGGTCTTAGAATTTTAAATTTATCAAAGAAACCTCGAGGAATTAGTAAGAATGCTTGAGGACGTAATCTAAAATCAACTTTTTAATTAAGAACGTTCGATAAAAAATTGATATCAAAGAAACGAAGCTTTTCATTATGAAAGTAATACATAATTTCGTAAAATTGGTAGAAAATGAGTTACTTAGCTAACCAGAAAAAAAATTCGGAAATTATATAAAATGTTGTAATAATTTTATTGTACCAAAATTATCTCGTTTTTGGTAATTGATAGATTCACACAACTATCGGTCAAAACTATGATTTTCTCCGTTTATATTCGACTAATCTAACTAAATCTGATTCAACTTTGGCAACACCCCTCAATCACCACGTTCGTTGATTTTCAAAAGGTGTGTTCCTCAATGTTTCTGTGCAAACAGAACATCTGGTCAAATATTTCTGTTTTTGAGTTTTGAAAACATATTTATTAGAACCAAAGTTATAGGCAAAGTAGTGTAAAAAATGCAAAAATGAGCTGATTTCTCTTTCAATCGGTCTTGTTTCGGTCTGGGCAAATTTAATTGAGACTTTTGAGGATCCATTTCAAAGAATATACTTTTCCCTTCAAAACGATCCTTCATACGTACATTTTCAAGCATTTGGACTAGTTTTATAGAACGTTTTCATCTAGACTTAACGGTTTTTGAAGACTGACGGAACAAGAAAACAAAAATTAGTCGTTTTCCAGTATTTATACAAAAATTATGTATTTTCAGGATGATTGTACCTAAATGAATGACAAAATATAAACTCTCGGCTGGATTATGAAAACGAGGTAAAATAGTGTTTTCTTAGGAGAGGATAGTAGTGAAAGCGAAAGCGAATTTTCAGATAAAGCCGACGACGATAATGACTTAAGTTACAAGCCCATCGTGTACACTGTTGTTGTTTTACTTGAATTTTAGCTTTTATCATATAAATTTTCAGAATTTAATGACAATTATTCGATTTTATTAATTATTATTATTAATATATTTTCCCCATAACAACAAACTTGTTTTGTTGAAATTGTATCATATACAAAAAGTCTAGATCATTTAGTTAGTCCTATGAAAATTGATAATAATGAAATCTTATATGAAAAAATTTAGATTTACACGCTAGTGCGTAAAGTTTTATGGAGTGGCGTACTAAGAAAGGCGTAAACAGCTTCACAGAAAGAGTGTTACTAGCTTACTTTGAAACTAAATCCAAAATGTGGAAGTCTTTAACACTTTGGTCGACTTATTCAAAATTGAAGGACATCCTAATGGTAAATAACGACGTAGACATCAATAAATACTCGAAACTATGATAGAAAGTATGATAGAAAAAACGTTTAATATAAACTTATATATTATTTGTAACATCTTTCAACTTGCTTTAATATTCGGAATCGCAGGAGCTCTGCGGAGGGAGGAATGAAATATAACTCATGTTTATCATGGATTTTCTGTTATTGGTGAAATATCTGACAATAGATTAAACTTGGTAAAGATTTATAAAAAATATAAAAACTAACGACCCACAAATGTCAAAACAGATCATTTCTTTTGGCGGTATAAAAATGGAAAATGCATAACCCAAATTGTAGGTATTAATATCTTTTCAAGAATTCCCTCGCTCTTCACAACATATTTGAATTTACCTAATTAAAAAAACTATACTTGGCATACATTTCGACGCTCTTTGGCGTCTATATTAGTGGATTACGATGGTGATAAAATGCATGGTGGGTGGAAATCCAACACAGTTGTGGAGGGTTACTTAGATGACTCAATAAAAAATAAAATGGATTTCGCAGTGAAAATTTTAACGGGCACAACTAGTTCGACTTCAAACAATCTGTTCAAGATCCTACCAACAATCCAATAATTACTAATACAATTATAGAGGATATTATTTCTCTGAACTCGTTAAATGTTTCCAGTTCAAGTATCAAGAGTAATGTAACTTCTTCTTCACTTCAAATTAATAATATTCACAGTTGTATTTTTAATATTACTATTATAAAGTTCTGTCGAATTTGTTCAAGTCTAAGGACGTAGAAAAAGTTTCGTTTGAAGTTCGTGAGTAAAGTAACTTTTTTTCACTCGTAGGCTCATGCGGTTAAACCGTCCTACTCGTGAAAAAAAGTATTACTCTACTCACTTGTTGCTTAAATAACTATTATCTAATCCCGCTATCAATTGTCACACTTCAAGTCACTCGTTGACATTAAGAAACCTCACATTTTTCATAACTCCATATATAACTTATGAAGGTTATGTTAAGACTTTACGTAACAGTTTATGATTCAAAGATTAATTTATCAAATACTGTAAGAACTGAAAATAATTCCGTTATTTAAACTGACAATTAACCCATTATTTTAATTCAATAGTATTTGAAGTTTTATAATCATTGAAAACAACATTATTAAAGACACAGTTATTTAAAGTCCGTTTTCTGGGTGAATATTCTCCTGAACTTTTTTTCTAATGTTGATTTAATGAAGCTGTGATATCTACATGTACAATTTTTCTCTTACTTTCTAATTATCTCTCAACATAGCCTTCGACTACACTGTTGGATCTCCATCCTACGTGCTGCTTTATTTTCAGAATGTCCGCTCCTGAGTCTGTCAGGAGAGACGCTGACGAACTTCTGAAACAATGTTCTGTGTATCCTTCAACATTAGGTAAACCCATGTACCGAGCAATCTTTGCGGGTAATTTTTCAATGGTATTTATGCCCACGGGTTGTATGCTACATTTTCCATTATAATATAGAACAAAAAATCTCGTCCTGTATAGCAGGAGGTTTAATTTTTTTTATACTTTTTGAGGAGGTCAATTAGGTTGACACCAGAAATATTTTTATCAGTAACTATAAATTCACGGATAACGTGTGTTTTGCTTACTGGAATTGTAATTTTTAAAAAGATGCCTTCATCAAATACGTCTACTTTTCGTATTTACGTCACGTCAGTTCAGCCTTCCAGCAGGCTCCCGCAATCTTTATTACCATTGCGATCAAAGGAACAGATTTATTTAATAATGATTTATAAACATTTCGCAAATCAAGTACTTTTGCAAATATTTCGCACCAGCTTCTTTTATAAATCTTTCTACATTCTCCTTTGTCAAAATCCGATTTTTTTGCACAGTATTCTGATGACCGTTTCTTAAGCCAATCCAGGGCGTCTCTACCTCTTGATTTTCCAGCTATTAAGCTACCCTCTGCAGCATTTACACACTCTGTTACTTCAAATGGAATGTCTGATTCGCTAAGACATTTCAAGTAATTACTTCTGACTTATTTTGAAGAATCGTTGTTTGCTACTTCTAACACCATTTTATTCCACATTTTATTGTAATTGAAGATTCTATTAAATATTAAAAAGCGCGGAATTAGATGAAGCGTTGTACGTCAATACGTTATGAAAAGAACGATGCTGTTCAACTCGAGTAATTTGAAAAACTCGTTTAAAACATTCAGTTTTTACTTAAATTTTCATTACCAATTTTTATTATGACCTGAAAATTGAATTTTCATTTTTTAACTAATATTTATTTTAGAAATAATGTAATATTAGCTTAGTAATAAATTAATCAACGTACTACATTATATTTTTAAATAAAATTATAATGTAATTTTCAATCTAGTTAATGCAACTACGCAACTATTTTCAAGGTTCTCGCTCAAGACGATTTTCACTATATCTACTCAAATTATCTCTAAATACGAAGTATATAAGATCCGCTTTGAAATAAAAAAAATTAGTACTAATATAGCAAAGAAATTTGTTGCTCTACACAGTTTTCAACATCATTCTCGTGATACTGAATATACTGTTTACACCACCACTACACCAACACTAACAATTATACTGTCTGACGAGCGTTTCGATAACCAAGTTATCGTCTTCAGAGACTGAAGGTAAACTAAAATCTAATAACTTGACTTACCTGTTTTATGCTAAATTTTTTCCGTGAAAAATTAATTCCAGCGGGAAAACTCCTTGGCGGGAATATTCATGTTTATTCTTTGACTATTAAACTAAAGAGTGGGCTGTAAGGAATTTATTATTGGATACATTTTTTAACAATTTTACATTATTAATATTTATGCAATGATTGTGACTGGCAGAGTGCTTGACTTGGTTATCGAAACGCGCGTCAGACAGTATAATTGTTAGTGTTGGTGTAGTGGTGGTGTAAACAGTATATTCAGTATGAATGTCGCCAACGGTTCCAGAAATTCCAACTTAATCATTCTCGTGATACTCCACGTTTTTTTCATAGCGTGTTGCAAGATTTGTAAACACTGTTCGTAAAATGTTGTTGCATGTACATTGAACCATAAAGTTGTTCTACATTTGATCGCCAAAGAAAAATTCCAGATGTCGAAATAGCGATGTCGGAGCTATAAAAAGAATAGTAAAAAACCTCGCTGCAGAAGCCTTTTAAAAGTTATGAAGTCAATATTTTGAAATCTCGAAGCTATCCTCTCACAATAGAATCGTTCATCTCCGTTTCTCCTTAAATTTTTAAATCAGTTCCACTTAGTTTAAAGTTTTTCGTGATCAGAAAACGAATTACGCAAACGGCGGAATTTCTAATCAGTTCAGCCATTTTTTTCAGCCAATTAAGGTTTTTTGTTTTAAAATGAAATTGAAGGTAATGAAAAAAAATCAACTGTAGGGTAATGTTCGAAGGATCCAAGACGATCCAAACAACATGTGAAATACATTCCCTTGGGCCGTGGAGGTTAGAAATAAAATATGTCGTGCGGTCCATAGGACCGCTCTGGTCTATGGGGAAACTTTAGTTGCGGTCCTATGGTCCGCACCGGTGCTCAACGTGTTAAGCATTACCATATACAGATAATCAACAACCTTAAAATAGTGTCACTTCCCTCTGCTTGATTTATTATGATTACGAACGCAGCGTTAGCGCAAATAATGGAAACGGAAGTTTTTTACTTAAGCTTTTAATTTTTGTTAGTTGTTTTCGGTATATACTTCGTTTATATTCGTTGATATTCAACTCAACACAACGGTTTTATCTATTCTCATATTTTTTCTTTTATATTGTTTGTGTAAATATAAATAAACAAAGCACTTATCGAGAGTAAACAAAAAATGTTTGAATACTGACTTATATTTGAAAAATTTATAAATAAATTAGATTGTCTATATAAATACACTTTTATACCATTATATTAACATTTTTCAAAACATATCACTTGTGAAAAATGATAATCAAATATTATTATGAATCTTTGGACGACTCTTTTACAATAGCTTCATCATCTCTATGACTACCCATAACAGTTTCACTAATGGCATCGTAGACTTTTGACCTTAAAATTTTGTATCTTATCAACATATTCTTCTTAGTCTTCATAGGAATTACTCCAAGTGTAGTGTAGCTGTTCCCCAAGAAGAAGGTTAAGAATATCAAACTGAGACAGGTAACTTCCCAAGATGCTTCTGGTAGGTAACTTAAATTGAACAAAATTATAGCATTACTCAATTGAAAGATATATCCGATGAAGAGGAATGGTAATAAAAAAGTTAATCCTCTCCACATCCACGAGTGGAATCCTTCCGCTGTTATATCCATATTCTGCATTTCTCCTAAAGCCTTTAATCTGTATAAAGTTCCTTTTTGATATTTAAACTGTAGATACTGTATAAACGCACTGTATATAGTATAATTGATAAAATGTTTTCTGAATAGTTTCCATGGTTCGTTGTAGGGCCAAACTAAGAGCAAACCGCTACTGACAATAGATAATAAATGATGAATTCTCCACCATCCTTTTATTCTAGATCCATTAACTTTTAAGATACTTTCTCTTATTGATATTGTACAATAATACCAAACCAGGAATCCCATGAAAAACTTCTCCAATGGTCTGAATTCATAGAAGTATAAAATGAGTGAAAACGTGAATGCTACAAAATGTGAAATAAGTTTGAATGTCTCGTAGTCTTCCTTATAACGAAATTTATTTTCTTTGGTGAAAAATGATACGTCAATATCACCCAAAATTAATTTCAACATATATCTGTCACTTTTCTTAGGTAAACTTTGTTCCATATATTGTAACTCTACTTCTCTTTTCATAATATTTTCTTTCATTTGTTTCGTGTTTTTATCTTCTGATATTCCCTTTAAATTTTTTTGCATAATATTCAGTCTATATTTTTGATGTGCGATGTGTTTTCGGCAAATATCTTGCAGTGTGGTCAATTCCTCCACTTTTTTCAAGTACGCTGCATTGTTTATTTCTAATTGCTTGTAATCTTCTTGTAGCTCTTCCCATTCTTCACAAACACTTTCTATTACCTTCGACATATTCAGTTTGTACTATGAACTAATTCGATTACCGACTTATACTGACGAAGTGTAGTAGATAGATTAGATAAAACCTAATCAAGAATCTATCAGGTATATATAGACTTGAAACTTTGAACCCAAATTAACAATTAACAAGTTTTTTTTATTATTTTTGATAAAGCGACAAATAGTACGGTTTAATGTTATAAAAAACAAAATAAAGTCAGACAACTTCTAGAAAAGCGCTAAAAATATAAAAATGTAGTGAAGTATTTCTATACTTTTCATATATTTCGGTTTTTAGTCTTTATACACCACTAAGTTATAGTCTATAACTTAATTGACTGCGGTTTTTTTGCAAAATTTGAACGTTTATTTAAGAAAAACAATTTCTGAATTTATGACCTTTTCCCACCTATCCGGCAATTTGTGGATCCCATCCCAAAAGAACTGCGCCGGCTTAGCAGCCAAGCCAAGCAAACCGTATTCCAGTGAGGGCGTTCTGCATCGACCGGAACAAATGGTAGTCAGAAGGGGCAAGGTCTGGGCTATAAGGCGGGTTTGCCCATTGTCCAATTTACAGTGAAAAAAAAATCATAGCTTTCTCATATTTGTTATTTCGTGTCTTAAAATGATTAAACGCCACGAGCCCACGCATTTAAAAATACATAATACTGGTACACATTTATCAGAACAACTTCCTCAATAAAACAATAATATTTTGACCCCTGATCGACCGATACCTGCCAAGGGAATTCCAAACTACCTCCTTCTGGGAATTCAAAGTTTCCTTTCTCTTAAAACCTTCTTAATGTCCTAACAGCATGCAATTAACTCAATCCTCTTCTATATAGCTGGTGCACGTTTCACGTATTTTCAAAAAAAAATATCAGTTTTTAGTTAAAATAAGTGGCCAACATCATCCATTGTCCAATTTACAGCGAAAAAAAAATCATAGCTTCCTATTTGTTATTTCGCGTTTTAAATCATAATCCTATTGTATACAAATATGTATATATATATAAAGATACAAAGATATATATACAATGATATAATTAACCATATTTATGGTCGTTAGAGTCACATCAATACGAAAATAAGGGTTAGTAATTTGATAAGTTAATGGAAACTCAAGTGTCTAAGGGACATATGGAATCGCTCAACTAAGACGTAGGCTCCCGTTTAGGGGACGGAGAGTTTACAATAAATCTTAACGAATACAATAGTGAGTAGCAGTAGAATAGGTAGATTTACGATTCTTCACAGGCACATTAATATAAGACAGAAATTAGTTAATCCAAGACGATACGTTAATTGAGACATTGTATAACTTAATTTATGGTTAACAGATCTTAAATGTTCCCATCAGGAGTGAGGAAGTTGAACACTAGTCGGGTCGATAGGGTTGTCTTCTGTCGGTAGCATCCACTGGGGATGAAGTTTCTTTTTAACTATGGTTCCTCTAATTAGAATAAGAGGACAATAGATAATTATTGTCCATACACTGGGAGTAGATTTCTTGGAAATTTTGGCCGTCGTCGTTGATTTCGGATTTTAATTTAGCTTGATATTAAATAACTATCTGGTGGCATATTGATTAGGTTGGATTACTTCTTGGTTTTGGCAATTTAATGTAATTATTTCTATGAAAGGAAAAATGGCAATCCAATTGACTAATCGCTGGACAAATGGATGATTGATGATGATTCATGTTTCGTATCGAGTGGAGGTGGTTTTGATATTTATTAAATTAATATTCAATATTCTTGCAGATGTATTTATTTATCGGATGGGATTTGCTCATAAATACGTTGTGACAACTGGTTTTTTTAAATGTCTTTGATGAATTACTGTTTTTAAACATTCTTACTTACCAATTGTTATTATACATAAATGATAGTAATCGAAATTTTGGTTGAAATTATAAGTATTCGTAATATGTAGCTATCAATTTTTATAATTTTTCTAAATGATTATTCTCTGAGTTTATTTTAATTGATAATTTACTTTTTTTTAAATTTCTTGTTAGTGCATTTAACTCGTTGATAAGCGGGTTAAGGTCGTAATAAAATGTTATCTAGAAATTTTAGGGTGATTTTATTTTGCGAGGATCCGAGGATTCCAAGTAGTCTAAAGAGGATTGAAAAGAATAAAGGTGAATTAGGAAAATCGAAAGTATTTTGTAGGTGCCGTTTTAAATTGTCCATGTGAATTTTTGGTTTTGAGGTGATCGAAATCGAAACATATGCCTTCTGATTTTGTTCAAAAATCTCTGGATCATCATGGTTTTTAGTAACTTTGTCAATTCTTTTTTTATTTAATAATAGTTATTATTAATATTAGAGTATAGTATTTTAGTTCTTTCTTTGTAGTTTTGTGGTTCATCATCAGAGTTTGAATGATCGTTAATTACGTTTATAGGTTTTCTTTTTGTCGTTGAGTGTATTGAATGGTTATAAGTCATGACTGCATAATACTTTTTCAAATTGATAGGCGTGTTGAGAAATCCCAATACAATTTGTTAAAACTACGAAGGTAGTTTTTTGTAGAAATTTCATCAAGGACGTTCAAAACTTCAA
Organism: Diorhabda carinulata; assembly: GCF_026250575.1. Lineage (NCBI taxonomy): Eukaryota > Metazoa > Arthropoda > Insecta > Coleoptera > Chrysomelidae > Diorhabda > Diorhabda carinulata. Next base: position 12,071,706 of record NC_079464.1, on the reverse strand, counting down.
CTGGGAAAGGTCGTCGCCTAAAAATAATCTATGCTGTGGTTGATGAAGGTTTGTACATAAAGATTTGATGGAATATATGTCAAAAACTTCCAAATAACACCAAATGAAATGAGTGCTGATGATTTGATTTGACTAGAGTTTGAAAATGATAGTGAAAAAAAAAAAAATAGGATGAAACCCATTGAAAAATGAATATAATTTAAACAAAATTTGCAGGCGATTTGAGATCGGGAAGGGAAAGTAGGTGAGTTTTTATTGGTGTATATAGTAAAACTACAAGTTTTATGGAAAATAGTTAGACAGAAAAGTTGTAGGTGATAAAAAGATGTAAGGCTTTTGTTTCACATAACCTCAAAATGAATGTGAAAAATTTAAATAACCACATTTTTGGTTTTTAATTTTTATCTTTTAACGAAAACAATTTTTCTTCATGAAATTTAGTGAAAACGCATCTTTTTATGTTCCAAATACACTGCAGTTTATTTGATTTGAAATATTTATTTTTTCACCTTATTTTCACTTAATATAGAAAAATCATCCTAATTTTCAAACGAAACCTCTTCTGTCAAAATATCAACTTTTTTCAAAAAGTCGATGAATTTTTTGTTCGTTGGTATCTCTATTTTCAGATGGTGAGAAAAAATATATTCATCGCCATGGTCAATTTTCTCACAAACGGCAAAAAAATAAAATTTTAAATATTTTTTAATCATTGCATGTATGGGTATTTAACAATACAAGTGTTCTAGAATTGTAAATATTGTCTTTCAAATGAGCCTTGAGATTGGAGATGTTCTGGACATAAAAATGAGTTTTAATTTTATGAAAATTTTTAAGTTCTAGACTTACCGATTTTGTTAAATTAGTTCCATTGTGTGCGAATATTTGTTCGAGAATGTCATAATGAGAGGAAAAGGTTATTAGAATATTGACGATTTCGTTACTAGAAAAATCATTTAAAGGATATGCTTGAGCGTATTCGAAAATGTGTCAATGATTGTGAGAAAATTTATTTCCTTCAATAGAAAAATTTTTTTAAAAATAAATATTGAAATGGTCTCGTTGCTGTTTATTTCATATTTGTTTTGTTGCCAAATGTCGCAATTATTTATGAAGATGATAAGTTAATGAAGCATAAAACTCAACGAAATATTTGGTTAACACATTTTAAATGTTCTAATCAGGAGTGGCAAGATAATTTATATTTTTTGTCGGCCGGTGTAATACACATATTTTATCACGTATTCAAAATTTTCAGAGTTTACAAAAATCTCTGCTACAGACGAATATGATCCGATTTATTATGAACGCATATTTGGTTTCTCTTTGACCACTACGTGAATGCGAAATTGTTCAAATGAACTGCGAAATTGTTGACGTAGCCAATGTGACTACTATCCATACACGGTATGTGAACAATTTGGATTTAAAATCATTTTCGATAATAATGTTTAGTCAATGGAGCGCGAGCAAGCACACAAGAAATATCGTTTTCAATAATAGCACGGGAGTTTAATACAAGGAATTGAGTTATTGGAAAATTGGAAAACTTACAAAATTATTTGTTGTAAATATATGAAATGTTACATGGGCGGAAAATTTTTTCCCCCGCAATTTTATTTGAACAACATGTCGAAGGAGTAGCATTATAAGCTTAACCCCAAATTTGTGGGGCTGTTGCCCTTGTACCTCAGCCGCCGTCTTGGAAAAAGGAGTGAAAACACGTTTTCCACTATTTCTCGGAAACTATCAATCTTACAAAAAATTTAAGAAATATATTTTGTATCAAATAACTTTGCCTAAAATTATATCTATGTGACTTTTTGTCATAAGTTCAAAATTTAAAAAGTTATGAGCAAAAAAGTGAAAAAATTTTATCAAAAATTTCTTTTTTTTGCGTAATAACTTTTTTTATTTCAATTTTACCAAAAAAAAGTCACAAAAATTTTATAGAGAATCTCTTCATGAAGATTTTTCTATACAATTTTTTTAAATTTCATTTATTTATAACGCTGTTACAGTGCTCCAAAGTTTACCGGGTTCGTCAATGCTCATATTTTTTTTTATTTATTTCAAGTTTAATTTTACTTTGCTCTTTACTTTGCCAATGGTTCGACATTTCAATTGTAAGGTACGCGACGCTTTCCAGCGATGGATTGTGCGCACGCCGTACAGCGAGGAGAAGGAAGATGAAAGAACGGTCACGTTGAGTGAAAAAGGAGAACAGAACTCTTTTTAACGGTGGTACTTCGCTATTGTTTTATTAAAAAACCTTGTACTTTTAGCTAAATCTTTGTCGCCTGTATATTTTATGCACCAGGTGCTAAAACAACGAAGTGGTGGTTACAATCTTAGTGTTAATTGATCTATGAATGAAGTCAAAGATGAACCTTGTGGATACGTTACCCAAAAAGGGGCCCCTTGAAACTGGAAACCCGTATCATCGGTAAGTCGTACTCTCATTCATGATTTTTTGAATCCTCATTTATACGCAAATATCTGATTTATTAGCTAACGCTCGCTTTAATACCAGAAGTTATATTTGGACAGTACATTTTTCTCTCCTGAGACGCATAATAATTGTTTAAGTTTATTGTCAATAATTTGAATATGAAAAAATTTCACTTATTTATTACTGATTTTTTTCCTGCCCTCTATGAGATAGAAACTGTGTTATTAGCTAGCTACTATTCTTCGATGGTCCAGGCTGTATCTCAGAATCTAATTCAACGTCGAATGTGAAGATTTGAGGAATGACAGGAATTAAAGTTAGATTTATCGTTGGCAGTTCTTCTTCAAATTCATTTTCTTCCATTAATTTTGTTATATCCATAACGTTGATACAGGTTTTTGGGGGGTACGAAGTTTGGATTGGCATCCAAATGTTTCCATTCATTTTCCTGTTCCAATCTTCAGGATTATAGTATTTTATATCCAAGTCATGATTGGACTTGGTGATATACTCAGAGACTCGGCTGCATCCTGTCTAAGAAAAAGCGATGATAAACTGAATGAATTATTTGATACTGTCTTGGAGAGTAGTCTCATAGTGTCTAGAGAATCGTCGTTGGTCTCATAGTATAAAGCAGCTAAAAGGAATTAGCCAACGAAAGGTGCAGGAATAGCGCTGTACCACCAGCTAACTCTACGTCTACACGTGGTAAACTATGTAGCACAACTGAAGGAATAAAATGAGGACGAAGAAACAGCTGAACCTTCGTGGCTATGTATAATAATAATAATTGTAGAAGGCAGATGTTTATTTGTCTCCAAACGGTAACTCGGAACTTTTCTACCTGGTTAACATGCTGCTGAAAATATACACTCCTCGCAGTAATTATTCCAAGAAACAATATTTGTTTTTGATAAGGAAATATTCAGTAATAAAAAAAATAAGGTAAACATGTTGTTTTGACCCAGTTGTCATGAGCATTGGCGAACTCGGACAATTTTTTTGTTCATATTTTTCAAAGCGATTTGCTACAAACTATATTTCCATACATTTTTTGTAAGATTGATAGTTTCCACAATATCGCGAAAAACGTGTTTTTAGCCCTTTTACCAAGATGGCGGCCGGGGGACAAGGCCTAACCTAAACCTAACCTAACCTAACCCCACAAACTTGGAGTTAAGCTTGAATTGACCGCCCCTTAAATAAAATTGCATATTCTTGAAAGTATTAAATTTGACCTTCAAATTCTAACATTTCGTTGGATTAATAATTGACAGTGTAGAATAATAGTCCGGTAAAATTAGACCAAAAATAAGAGTGAAGCTACATAAATTCCCGTCAAGCTGAAAATCAGTAAAATTGTTTAATACAATTGAAAATAAAATTTGAATGTTCCCCATTATTTCTGTGTATGGAAAAAAAATTATTCAAAGTCAAAGGTCAAAAAAATGTTTTTTTGCGATTATCAGCAGAACAGTGAGTTTTATCATAAAACTACCTTCAACAAAAATTGTAGACCATAAAATTATCTACAAAAACGGATCAATACTTTTCTCCTACGAGCCAACGTTTCTGAGATATAACAATTCAAAAAGTTATGCTTTAGATTTACTAAATTTATTAAGCCATCATAAGCAACTGTAATTACTTGTTTAGACAAGTTGCAGAAACCTTTTGTGTAATCATCACACTTATATATCCACGAAAATTGCCTTTCCCAGTCTATATTATAATGACACACTCTTCGTATTTTTTTAGCCGCACTTGCTTTGCTAGTAGAGGCGTTTTCCATTTTATTGATAAAGTTCTTACAGTCAACACATCACATAAAATAATGAACTTATATAGTTCCAGATTACCGCGAATGTATCAGACGGCCACCTGACAAGCGTATACGAATAGACATATACTATAATACAGACCACAAACCCCACACCCCACACTATAACTTGCGATGCGTAATCGCGATTTGGGATACCTATTTTGACTCACCCCTCATTGCCATTTATTAGCATAACTTAGTAACCTTACTTGTAAAACTCTTGTATTGTTTGCAAATGATACTTGCGGTTCTTTGTTTGCCGATTAATAGGTGGCGTTCGCATACTTCATAATTGAGTTGAGTACCGGTACGACGTCAGTAAGGTCAACGGCGAAACTCCTTTCCGTGCGCATTGGTAAAAACGTATGTTGTTCTTTGTAGGCAATAGCATATTTTTACCCAAATTACAGGATAGTTTATGAATTCAAGCAAATACCGGACATTTGCTTGTCCGGTTTACCAACATTTTTTCAACCGGATGATCCTCGAAAAAACCGGATATCTTGCAACCCTAGGAAGCAGTCATTTCAGTTAACTGTTACTACTATTAAGTTATGATTGTTACGAAATATGAAAAACCGTTTGAGTGGAAATTATACAATTTCGTGATGCAATACATAGTTTTTATCAATATATCTTGTTGCTATATCTATCCGGCGATCAATTCAGTCGCAAAACTTTCATTATCATTTATAGTTGATTAAGAGATACTGGATGATCTGGGATGATCTGAATATTAATTTCTGATCAGACTACATTTGAATGTTGCTTTAAATCAATAACTAATCATTCGGCGGTTGCTTCTGTGTGGTTAACGACTTATATTGTCTATTAAGACATTCAGACAGTATTCGAATTGAAACAAAAACTGATTATTCCTGCAGCGAAGCAGAGGCAGAGACAAGGAAGTAGCTAGCAGATGAGAAACCAGTATTTGTCAAGGAATCGACATTGATATAGAGCGCATCATATGTAGAACGTAATTCAAATACTGGTACCGATATGTCTGCTCAAATTTATCCAATTGAATTATCTATGGTCTACACAGTTTACGAATGTGGCTTCACACAGACTGAACACCCATCATATAGTCTTGATCTAGCCCCAACCGACATTATTTTGGTCGTGAAGCTGAAGGCGATGAAATTAAATAGGCGATGTACGAACATTTTGACTCTAAAGATGCATCATATTGTATGGTTTAGAAGTATCAATTACAGTTCTTTCTTTCTATGTTAGGGTAAAAACTTATTTACGGTGCAATGTATGTCTCTAAAGCTATTGCACAAATCAATGGATTTAAGCTATAGTCTATTTTAGAAAGATACAGAGTAATAAAATGTTCGGCTCAATTTCGGTGTCGGCCATAGGTGTGTGTTAATTATAACGTCAGGAGGAGATGACAATTCCTCTGATGAAGAAAAATATTATGATTTTTTGCAATTCTGCATTTTGATATTCTGCAATTTCAATCGACAAATAAATTATCATTTTGAATTATCGATATCCTTTAAAAGTATTAGTTTGTAAACAAATTAATAGTGAAAGCAATTTTTAATGTAAGAAAATCTTAACGGTTACCATAAATGTTTTTGACAAATATTTGTTCTCTCATCGTTTCTAGAATGATTATAATATACACTGGAACAAGAGAAGATTTATTCTCTGCCCGCAGACCCGTTTTCTTATCTTTGGATAAAGTATTTTGTATCCATTAGCGATATAAATTTCCAATATCGATTTTGCCAGCAACAGAAAAATCATTTGAAAATATTAATATCCTAACGTATAATTTATACTGCGATAAAATAAATTTATTTGTTTACCGAATTCTATCATGATTTATTTAACACTACTGGAATAATGAGAATTCCACCAGATACTTAACTATGTTCTTTTTTGATACAATTGAAATTTTTATTAAAAAGAGTAGTAATTTAGATGGTTTAGTTCTTACATAGTAGGCAAGTGAAGGGTTGCGCTGATTGCTATCAATTTTTAATTTTTTCATAGAGAAGAATGGAAAATAATAACAAAAGCAGCCAAAACAAACGACAAACTAAAATAAGAAAATAAAAATTAGAAAACGAGGAGTAACCCACCTCAAAAAAGGGATTTGAATCGCTAAAAGCGATAGCCATAATCCACATGGGATTGAAAGGCTTGATGATAATGATCTTTTGTAGTTATAGTGCACATTTAGTGGTTGCTGTTTGCTGGTTGCTATTTTCTGGTTACTGTTTGCTGGTTGCTGTTTGCTGTTTGCTGGTTGCTGTTTACTGGTTGCTGATAGCTGGTTGCTGTTTGCTAGTTGCTGTTTGCTGGTTGCTGTTTGGTGTTTGCTGGTTGCTGTTTGCTGTTTATTGCTATTTAAAAGTTTGTTTATTGATACCGAGTGAGTTTAATGAAGATGCAAGTAAGCTTGAATCATTTTTGGTCACATTGGAATTTATGCCATTTATTAAGAGACTTTTTTCAATTAGACTAAAGCTAGAAGAAGAACAAGAGAAACCTTCCTAGAAAAGAGGGAATCCAAAATCTGTTATCCAAAAAATTCATTGTTAAAACCTTGAATTGGATGGAACAGCTGTGATATAAATATAGTACTTTGATGAAATATTTGAGATGTTATTGATAAATTATATTTGAATGATTTGTAGTAAAAAGTTTATAAACATAGCGTCAGATAATAATTTTTGTCTTAATTTTTGTACCGAGTGGTTAACTAAGAACGGATTGAGTTAGAGCTTCAGTGGAAGGAATATAACAAAAGTGGCCCCGAAAAACACGTGGAAATTATTTTCAGAATTTTAGGTCCATCGATACAAGACATATTTGAAAATTTGGAATTAAGAAGGCAAATTTTTTTAAAATCTCACCTAATTTAGTGGCACTTTACATAAAATAATCGAATTTCTGCTTAGCCGATATTTATAAACTTGATGTTGTTTGAAAGAGATTTTGTCTAGCAATACAAAATAAATCAGCTCTTAGCAATTTAATAAGTAACGTGAATGCTAGAGTGTGTTGAAAAATTATGCAAACATACACTGTCCGCGAGATGAGTGACGCGTTTGCTCACTTTAAACCAACAAGCGCATTCCAATGAACAGATCTCAGACCATATAGACGCAGCTTAAGCAAAATGAGTTGGATTTTTTGCGTCGATTCATAACTACCCAAAAATAACGGGAATTACTTTTAAATGCTATATATTTACAAATATTTACAAAACAACCTTATCCCCTTCAAAATACTCTCCATTACAAGTAATACATATTACAAGTAATACATTTGTCCTAGGGTTTCTTTCACTATTCGAAACATTTCGAGACGGCTGCAAGCTCCTGTCTCGTTATTTTCTTGATGTCTTCAATGTTTTCAAATCGCCGTCTTTTCATGCCCCTTTTCATATGTGGAAACAAGCACGGAGCCAGGTCAGGCGAGTAAGGTGCGTGGGGCAGCGGAACCATGTTATTTTTAGCCAAAAACTAGCTAACAGGGATGGCTGAGTGTGCAGGTGCGTTGTCATGTTGGAAGAACCAGTTACCTGTTTGCTGAACCGAGCTCCAAGATATTCCACTGGTTTCAGACAGTCGATCAATTGTCTGTCGACGGTCTGTGCGCACAAGCTCTCGAATTCTTCCAACATTTTTATCGATACGGGCAGTTGATGGACGTCCAGAGCGAGGTTTGTCATCAATCGACATGTCTCCATTTTTAAATTGAGAAAATCACTCATACACTTGAGTTTTCCCCATAGCATAATCGTTGTAAGCAGTTTTCAACATTAAAACAGTTTCAAGCGTTTTTACCGAGTAGAAAACAAAATTTCACGGCGGCACGTTGTTCACTTAAATTTGCCATCATAAAGAAACGAAGCAGCAATGAAACAGCACTAGCAAAAACGGTCACTAGATACGAACTGAACGTGGCAGGTCAACGGCCCGCGCGGCATTGAACTGGCGACGAGTTGCGCTAGGCAGTCCCTAGCGGCAGAAATCAGTACTACAAAAGCTCCACACTATGGCAATGCTATTCCGGTTACTTTTGGGTACCGCCTCGTACAGTTGAAACCTGGATCCACCACTACACTTCGCAAAGGGTAACCCTGCACCGGAAAGGGTACAGACGATTTCATCGATTGGAAAAGAGAAACATTTGTGTTTGAACTGAGGTGTAAGAGAACGCATTGTCGTGGTGGAGAATGCGATTTTTTCGAACATTTCTAACAAGAAATGCTGGTGTATAATTCAGAATTGACTGTTCCACGTTACTCTAATGTCCAGTTATTCAAAAAAAAAACAGGCGACCATCTCCTTCGAAGTCCTTCGCGCACGAACAACTTTTGTTGGATTTGGTTTGTTTTGAAAGACCCATAAAGACGATTGTTTTGAGTCTTTTTAACCATGCGGGTGGAACTGATGCCAAAGTATGCCACAACATATTTTAGACGTATTTTTGCCAAACGTTGTAGCGAGTTGATCGGCTCATTACTTTTGGATTAATTCACTTCTAAAGTCAAAGGAAACCATCGCACGAAAATGCTCGCGATTCAATCTATAAGCAATTCAAATAGCACTCTTACGAACAATACGTTCGGAGTGTGTTCATTATTAAAAAAGTCAAACTTTATGATATCAATGTCAATATTTGACATATTCGCATCAGTGTTGCCATATCTCTATCTAAAGGAACAACTCTCCTATTTCGATTTATTATGTTTTATTGTAAAATTATAGAAACGATTTGTGATTCGAGTTACTATGGAAACATTGGATAGATGGCGCTAGATACGTAGTTTGCAATTATGCTTGAGTATATAACACTCAAGCCTCTCATTTTCAAATGAATTATTCACTTTGTTTTTGATTCAGAGGCAGGGAAGAATTTCAATCGAAAAATAAAACTGAAGTAAATCACATTAATATCATTCAAACTTATAGTTTGTCAGTGAAAGGTAATTTGTTTATTGTATGGTGAATTAAACATTATTCTAGTTACGTTAATGGAGTAATGCATAGTAAATTCATTGAGTATTCTTATAATGAATTTCTTCTTCTTAGTAAATTCAATTAGATTTTCCTTAAGCTGAATCCCACACATTTTTGATAAAATTGCCAAAAAAATTTTCAACTGTGTACTATTTACATTATAATTATACTTATAATTCATACCAAAAAGTTCACGTTACAAGCTTTGTAATATTAATAATAATTATAGTTTGAAAAAAACTAAAGACGCTTTTAAAACACATCAAATTATAAAGTTGTCTTGCAAAAAATCATTTTTCGTGGAAACTTCCTTTGTATCTTGTACGAGTATAGGTAACTTCAGTTTAATGAAGATTCATGAACTCTCAGTGGAAATTGGCGTCAAGAGAGCAACATCAATCGTAGATTTCCAGCCTTTGTGCTATTCTCTGAAGAAAGCAATACTATTTCCACGTTTATCAAGTTCGTTGATCATTTAGTTAGATTTTTAGTCGGGCAAAATTAAACTGCATCTCAACAAACATTGTATTGCGCTTCAAAGATGGAAAGATTTTTCTAATCTTATCAAATAAAGAAATTGTCCAAATATATATGATCGGCTTTATTATCTAAATCAGTAATGTTAAAGATACGGCCCGCGGGCTGCTCCCGAACCCTGGGCCGTATCAATAAGGCCCGCAATCGCAATGTGTCACAGATATAAGAATCATGTTTTTTAGAGCTTTTAGACTTCATTCGATTCCTCTACGGGTGTTTTAAATACTCGTACTCTCAAGTCTACGGTAGTCAGTTCAGTCGAGTAATCGAAGTGATATGGTTAGAGAAGGTTTTTAATTATACTGCTCAACTTGCTGTTTTTTACGAGGCATTAACAGTAACTTGAAAATAACTGAAAAGCTATTAAAATGCGTTCCATTGTCAGGTACTACAACAGCAAATGATATTTATTCTGCAATTTGATAGTAGAATTGACCTCGATTGGAGTATACTTAGCATCACAACTACGGATGGCGCTCCTGCCATGGCTGGCAAACATTCGGGCGTTCAAACTATGAATCCATTTTCTCGACCCCATTTAATTCTAAAGTGGGGGTTTTCAACCTTTCAGGCTCTGAGCCCCCCTTCGTACTTTGGTATGAGGTCACGTCTCCATTTAGATTTATATTTGTCAAATTTACTCACATTATGTTTGAGTCAAATGACTTTGAGCTTAGACTAGTTATAATCTGGTAAGGAATATGAAATTATATTTGTTCAAATACAAATTTTAATTAAACCAAACAATGAAAAAATTTTGATTTATCCAATGATTTGTTTAATTAATGATGTGACATCAAAATTAAAATGTAACCAGAAAACTATTTATAGTATGTTGGTTTCAATTCTGACAAACAACACCGCAGGTCACTTTCCACATCTAGTCTGCCTTGATATTTAGATTTTATATTAGTTAGAGTTGAAAATCTTTACTCGCATAGATAAGTTAATGAAAATTGTAGAAGCAACTTGTTTGCCTCCATCGCTACTTCTGGGTAAACAGAAAGTTATAGGAGCTAGAAATCTTAAAAATCCATGTTTGGAAAATCCACTCCAGCTTGAATGTGATTAGGAAATGTATCAATGTTTATTTGAGAGGTTTCTTGTTAACTTGAATTCTCAATTTTTCGAGCTCATATCTGGGTAATAGGCTCCGATTTTGTTCTCCAGGGACAACAAATGCTCAGATATCAGATCCCTCATTTCTTAAGTCTTTTGGGAGTTCTTGGGTATCATAGAGGAGGTTTTTTAATTTTAGAAAGGAAAGTTCGGATCCGAGTTCAACAGGCGGCGTTGTCAAAGAGCTATCTTCTCTGCAAAACTGGATTATAATTCCTCAAAGTACTTTTCAGACCTTGTAGCTTTAGGTTCAGAAGATTTATTGTTTAGAAAAAGTCTGACAAATATGACTGGTGCAAGATTAATTTGTCATCTGTAAACTTTTTGTATAGTCATCACTTAAACTCATCAAAAAGATTTCAACTTCTGATTTTAAGTTGAACAATCTTGCAAGCATAGTACCTTTGGACAATCGACGAACATCGGTGTGAAAAAAAGTGTTTCTTGATTACGGTTCAGTTCTTGTCACTTGTTAAGTAGTGTTAAAAATACTGTAGTATCCACATAAAATATTCAAATCACAAGAAAAGACGGCAAAATATTTAAAAAATCTAGAACAACTTGGTATCAAATTATACATTTCATTGTTAAATCGACCAACTTCTGATAATGGTCTATTTTCTAGGTTTTTATTCATTTGCAGAAATATAATTGGTGCTGATAGAATTTCAAAATTTTCTAATAGCAAAATTTTAAATATTAACTCATCACAAGAAGATTTCTATGCAATTCAATGTAATACTATCAGTGTATACTCCACTTTCCGCTGTATGGACAAATTGCGAAAGTCAAAAACAATGAATGGATCTCAGAAGGGTTAACAGGACGAAATTCAGATCCTAATGAATGTCCCGTTAATTGATTTTAGTTTCGTACCTTTCTATCCTTCGACTTTAATTAAAATATCACTGCGAGGTCACCACCATTGTGAAGCCGACATCGTGTCGTTGCCGAGGCGGTCGAGGAATTATAAATTTGGACTGTTGCCCATATTTCTCTTTACCAAAACAAATACATAGTCTTCGCAGTATTTTGTTAGGTATGCAAATTGGTGTACAATATGTACTTTGAACTATCTCTAAATTAATTATTTCCAATTTCCAATTATTTCCATTCATACTTTAATTTTGTACCACCCTCGTATGCTGCAATTACTCCGTTGAAAATATATCCGTATATTTACATCAAGCGTGTAATTTCCGATTTCGATTAGAACGCTTACGTATTTTATTCGATTGAGGTGTATTAGAGCATCATCAAAACCATTTAGAAATTTTCCAATCTTCTTTTTGATACACTTCGCTGGCGCCTACTCAAATTTCCCAAATTCGTCTATATTATCGTAGAGGTGTGAAGAAAATTGCGAGTTGAAGTTCTTTGCTGCTGCTAAATAACTAAAAGTACTACTTTTGTAACTTCAAATCAAATTATTTTTGCTTTTTTGCTAGATTCGAATTGAGCAATTTAAAAGAAGAAGAAATGTCACAATTTATAGTAGAAATTCTTTAAATTCTCTATTTAATTTGTGCCTATTACAGAGATATACTAGCATTTTATATACTATACGTCGGTTTATACTGATTGCAATCCGTATAAGTAATTACTATATCATTGGCAAATAAAGTGACCACGCATTCCGACTTTGATAGTTCTTTAGTTATTTTAAATTTACTGTTAATGCCTCGTAAATAACAGCAAGTTGAGCAATACAATTAAAATCGCTTCGATTACTCGACTCAACTGACTCACGTCGCGCAGACGAACTCGTTTTATATTGTTAAGGAAGTTTCTAGTCTATCGAAGTCTATCGACTTGAAGCACGTAGAAGATTCTAACGTTCTCGACAAAAATAATAGGATATTTGCCCTTTAAATTACTTATAAACATCCGTAGACTTGAGAGTACGAGTATTTAAAACATCCGTACAGGAATCGACTGAAGTCTAAAAGCTCTAAAAAAACATGATTCTTCTTTTTGTGACACATTGCGATTGCGGGCCTTATTCATATGGCCCAGGGGCCGGAAGCGGCCCGCGGGCTGTATCTTTGACATGACTGTTCTAAATTGTTAAAAACTTATTTGTATATTATTGTTTTTGACTTGGTGAGCGGCAGATAGTGAGAGCTCTCCCAACTCAATAAACAAGTTTCAGACTTTACAAGAAAACCCAGGTGGCACGGCTCGGTTGCGGTGGTGTGTTTTTTATGTTCACAAGTTATGTTTTATATCATATATTCACAATAATAACTATTTGGACATAATTAGAATCGGTTGCTAAATTTTGCAAACTTGTTTGCTTCAATTACAATAATCATGTTGGGATAGGCTACAACTCGAGAGGGATGGACGTGAGAGTTTCCGAAATTCGCTGACTTTGGATTCATTTTGTCATTTCCTCCTTTTGTTTCAATTTTTCAAAAGAAACGGGTGGCAGCTGTCAATAATAAAACATGAATAACAATATAGTAATTTTTCAAGCTTTTAGTCTGGATTGAATGTACGTTTCTACTATTCTTTCAATGAAATATTCAATAATGTATTAAAAAAAGCAGTTTTTCATCAAACTTCTACTCCTTTACATTAAATTCTGATTACCCCTCGTATACGAGTTAAAACTCAACTCAAAATATGTGTGTTCCCGTGAAAATGACTGCCCCCATGGCTGAAAAATTGTTTTTCGTATTTCAGAAAATTGTGTTTCGTGATAAAATAAAATAAATAAATAAAAGTGGAAACGTTTTTTATCTTTCTTTGACAAATTATTAAAAAAACTATTTTAAAACAAAATCTACGAAACTAGTTTGCTTCTAAATGTTCTTAATTTTAGGTCTTTTCTTCTTCTTCTTTATCGTACGCTAGAACTTGTCCTGTGTTTGCATCAATGGTTGCCTAGCTGCAGCCATTTTGTAGGTGGTCTTCCAGGTGGTCGGGATGTATTCGGTTTTTTTTCCTTTACAATTTTCGCCAACCTGTCATCTGACATTCTGTCCACGTGGTCTCTCGATTCCCTTCGCCGATTTCTTGTCTTTTCTGATTTAAAATTGTTATATTTTATAATTTTTTAAAGACAGATGAAAGTTTAACATATCGACTTCTTTTGAAAATATATTACGAATTTTTCGTAAACAATAATTATACTTTTAATTGATCGAGTGGTGGAATTTTTGATATATTATAAGAATAAATTTTTTTTTCAAATTTTTCAGTTGACGTTTCCATTTATCTTAGTTTTTAGTCTTTGTGGAGAAATCTCTCTTCTTTTCTATAAATTTTTATGCGTTTCCGTCTAATAAATTCGAAGCTGTCCGTAGTGGAGCTCTTTCCAACACATTTCCGCTTATTCTTCCTGTTTACTACGGACCCAAATTGCCGTCAAGATAATTCCTCGGTTTTTGAGTGGAATTCTGAAAAGAACACGATAAATCTTCCCATTGTATCCAGTCTACATTCCGAGTAGTCCAAACTATTCTTTGTGAAGTGAAAACAACACATTTAACTCACAAAAAATATATAAAACTGAATTCTACAAATGTCAATTTTCCAATATTGTTTGAGATTACATACAAGGGTTGCTACTTAAATTTTAAAATGGACAAATACAAACAAATATTTATAATTGAAAGCGGCTTTATTGTTTTTCAAAATATTCTCCAAAATATGTAATATCACACATCAACCACTTCTTCAGGTGTATAAAAACGTTCACCTCGCAATTTATTTTCGATCTACGGGAATAAAATGAAATCATTGTGTGCCAATTAAGAAATGTACGGTGAATGACCCATAAATTCGATTTTTTTACTGTACAAAAACGTTTTAGTTTGAACTGATGTGTGAGAGCTCGCATTGCCTTGGTGGAGGAGAATGATTCGTCTTCTGCGATTGGTTTCCCTGGTTAAATATTTAAAACTTTATGCTGGAAAAGTCAGATTTGACATATTCTTATAGGTATCGCGATATCTCAAAACTTAAGTAGCAGCCCTCGTATAATAACGGTTCACAAATATGGAGTGAAGTAAATAATTAACTTAAACGTATTGAAATATCACCAAACAAGTTGAGCAGTTTGGTTTTTTGATATTCATTGATGATTCCGTTTCAAATATAGTAATTTTTTATAAAATGTTTTCGCTTTTGATATAACATAATAAAATTCACGATCAAAAGTTTCACGTTCCTAAATCTGTTTGTCGATATCCGTTGCGATTTGATCAATATCCGCTTGAATTTGTTCGAATTCATCTAACGCGACTTCAAAACGTTCAGTTCCCTCTACAACCTCGTTAAGTGATTTTGTATCTATGCTTTTAAAATTAGTTAATCCACTTTCTATTGTATCGAGAAATTTAGAAAATATTGTAATTTTCGTTTTAATTGTATCCCTTTTACGTGTTAATCTTTCAAAGTCTGCCGTAATCGTTTCCATTTCAATATTACATTAAATCAATGATTAAAATAATAAGATGAAATAAGAACCGTTGTAGTTTTTGTAAACACTATCTTAAAATTTTATTTAATAGCAAAACAAATCTAGACAGGCTTGTGATAGAAAAAGTGTAAGGTAAAAACTCACTTTGAGTTACATGGAGAAAATTCCAGAAGTTTCTTTAAATAAAACGCAATAGGATCAAATATCATAAACACTTTGTCAGCATTTATTTTATTATAAATACGAATGTTGTAAATAACTTTTTAATGAATTATGGTTAGTTCGCTTGTGAAATTAATTTTGTTTATTCAACTCTATGAAATTATTGTAATTTTGAGTTTAATAAATTTTTTTTAAAAACATATTTTCAGCCATCGAAAATATTGTATCGTTTTTATAGAATATGAGACGAGAGTTTAAAAACTCCGCTTTGAAATCCGTTTCGAAGGTCCAAAGATGTTGTTTTTATATGATTATTTCGATAAGTGAACTGTATTTAATTTTTTTTTTCTTTTCTTGCGTTTCGTTGACTATTGATGTTTTGTTTCCAGATAATAAATGTATGAGACTTCGTTTTATTGGATATTAAAGAACCTTGATTGATATTAACTCGAAGTTCAATAGATTGCTACTTCCCAGTAAGCGTTGTCAGGTGTCCAGATAAAGCCGGATATACGTAGGCCCAAGTGTCGCCCGTTGCCCGTTTTCTGGACACTAACAAAGATAACGTTTATTTCAAGAAGCTGTTAGCACATAAAAAATAGGTAACCTCCTTTAAATCAATGCTTTTTAGAATTCCTAACTATTTGTCAGTATAACTTTGCTATCCCAGGACATAACTCAAACGTTGAAAGAGCCCTCTTCTTGATAAGTCAGCAAAGGACGAAGGAACGTTACACTATTGCCAAAATATTACTTGTAGAATTGGAAATGTAAGGATTTTTACAAATACATTTTGAAAGAATCTGATCTCTCGTGTAAACTCAAAGAGAAGAAGTTTTTTTTGTTTTATTGTTAAACTTAAAAAGAAGTTTTTGATTATTTTATTCCAGTTAAAAAGTCTCGTTTTTGTCGTACCTATTTATATTGAGACAAAATCTTAAATTAAGTAGGGTGTCCGTCCTTTCTATCCAGATGTCCAGCCAAACTCGCTATCTGTCCCTATTCTCATAAAATACAGACTGCTTGATAAAAAAGGAGTATGTTGATAGTATTTTTCGATAACTCACATAAAATACAGGGTGATTTATTTGAAAAACGCGAAAAAATAATGTATCAATCTGTTGATTCACCCTGTATCAGATTCAATAAATATTACTATGAATAAATAATTTTCCAGTATTTTTACTACTATTCGAACGCTTTGGCCGCAACAGATCCCCATTCTTGAATTTTTCTTACATTGTATAGGGTATTAAACTTGTACAATTTTTATGGAAAATTGGTTATAACTTTTCAAATGCCTCGTAGAATACATCACAACCCTATATTATTATAATGGTAAAATCAAGCTAATTCTACATATGTAATAAAAGTTAGAGTGTTCCATTGAAACAAATGTAATTTGACTACTTATGATGGATATAATTACTGAAATTTTCAAATTGATATCTTAAAATACATAGAAGGCATTTGAAGATCTAATAAACAGTCAGTCCACGTGGACTCATCATCTCCACTGTTTACCAATAAAAACATCGAATCGTAAACATAAAAGCCGAAGCTGTGGGAAGGTGTATATACACAATTTCTTGGAAATATTCCTGCCAGACAATCTGCGATAAGCATTGGCGCGACTTGGTGAGATTTATATAATTCTTTAATTTCTCTAAATAAATATAAATATGACGTTCTTTAGACAATGGGCGAGTGAAGACAATGAAATTGCACATTATAGTTCAAGAAAGGAAAATATCCAGCAATCTGATAATGCAATCTTAATAAGAATTGCAGAATTAACTAGAGTAAATAAATTTTCCATTTATCGAGTAGTCACGAAAGAAATTGCTGTAGATCATTCACAGAACCGAAAAACATATAAAGAAAAACTGAAATCAGTTGACAAAGCTACTTAAGATTTTATACGTAGGAAAATTTATAGTGTATATAAAGAGAAGTTCTAATAGATGAATGGGGTACAAAAAGGGCTCATTACACGTCTAGCAGCCTGTTTAAACCAAACTCCCTTACATTTCACTCGTCTATTTACATTTTATTTAATATTTAATTTAATATTTAGTTGTAGCAAGTTAACGAGGTGTAATAATTTCTTTCTAAGTTCCAAGTAGGACCAGAATTTGTAATGATTTGATTTTATTTATAAAAATAATAAATTTAAAAAATGGAGTCTATGTTAGATCAAACAAAATTGTCGACAAGGGTTTTTATAATTTGCAATTGATATTGGAAGAACTATATACAATATAAACAATATATTCGAAATTTTTCCAAATGATTCGACATAAAAAATATATTTGAAGATTTTTTTTTGGAATTTTGTTTTCCTATAAGCAATATCATGATAAGTGGAAGTGTAAAGTAACTACCTACCTACTTATATTTTATGCAGGATTTAGGACAAATCGATATATTGGCAATGGAGACGAATATTTCGGGAATCGAGATGTTCTACTTGGTATCACAGAGCGGAATTCATTACTATAATACGATTTTCATATTAAACGGCCAGCGATCCAGAATAACAACACTTTCATTGTTAATCATTCATTTACATACTATACATACATACTAGAAATCACTAGAATCGTGAAATGATTCTATTTTTTATATTTGTTGTTAGAACTAGTACCAGTCATAGTTTGAAGCTCCCAAAAAACTGATAATTTTTGGCACTTTTGCCGTTTTTTTTTTCCAAATTTCCAAGTTTTTTAAAGGAACCTTTCTGAACTTTCAAAATTTCAACAATTTTCCACGAGAATCTACTTTGTTAATTCATTACGAGATACAAACCTACAAACGAGATATTCACAATTGCTCTACAAAAAGTGAGACTAGATTCAAGATCCCGATATGGAGAACATTAATCATTTTATGGGAAAATTGTAGGTAATGAAATAGAAAATCTACATTAACACATAATTACACTAACTGTCGCGTGATTCGATAACCAAGAAGAAGAACGCCTTAATGTCAAAAAATTGATAACAATTTGTAGAATAACTATAAAACAAACACACTACACATATAGTTCAGTACATTTTGTGATGATATTTTGCTAAGATATCTGTATATCCCTGTTTAGACAATTAGATTCAATCAAACTTAAAAATTGAGTAACCCGGATGTCCTATTGCGTTCGATATTTCTTCCCATTCCTCACAAACTTAGCATTTTGTTCTAATTGTCAATCCTATACTAGAAACAGAAATTAACATAGAAATATGCGAAACAATGATAATAAACAAGAAAAATGGAAATGAAGTCATACTTATAGCAAAAAAGAAGAAGGTCTCAACTTTTGAATACTTTGGGAGAAAATAATTCTTGCAATATCAATTGCAGATTATAAAAACCCTTGCCGACAATTTTGTTTGATCTACCATATGCGTAGATACCTCATTTTATAAATTTATTACTTTTATAAATACTTTTAAAAATATCTAAACGAGAAAATATTCGTTAAAAGGCGATCGAATCATTATATATTGGACGTTATTTGAACAGATGCACATAATTGTAGTCCTACTTGGAAAAAAATCATTATTAAACCCCGTTAACTTGCTACAACTGAATATTAAATTATAAAACATAAATAGACGAGTAAAATGTACCTACCTGTAAGGTTTAAACAGGGTACCAGACGTGAACTGAATCCTTTTTGTACCCCATTCGTTTATTAGAACTTTTTTATTTCTTAATTTGGTATAAGTATTTATGAAATATTAGATTTTTCCTCGCATAACTGTCTTCTGCATTTGATATTGGAAGAACTATACTATGCATTGAATAAAACAGTGTTCAATAAGGAGATATCAAAGTAAATTAAACTGATTATATACTATACAATAACAGCTCCAACACGTGTGGAAGGGAAACTAGGTTAAACTAACAATAAAAAACATAGTAGACCAAATGCAATCGAGTTGAAGAACCTACAAAAAATAGAAGGAAAAAATAGAATGGATATAATAAGAAATGAAATTATGAGAAACAACTTACAACAAGAAACGAATAATAATCCGGTCAATTTAGACATTCAAAGTTACATAAATTCCCATCAAGCTAAAAAACAGTAAAATTGCTTAAAATAGAATTGAACATAGAATTTGACTGTGGAAAAAATTTTATTGAAGGTCAAAGTTCAAAAAATGAGTTTTTCGGAATTTTCAGCGAAACGTTGAGTTTTATCATAAAAATTGTAGATCATAAAATTATCTACAAAAAAAGTGTCAATACTTGTTTTCTAACTTTTTTTCTACAAGCCACTGTTTCTGAGATATAATGATTCAAAAAGTTGTAAAAGTTTTTGTATTAATAGTTTCACCAATATATTTTGAGCAGTAAACTTTTCTTACAACATTCAAATGAACCGAGACTTGTTGCGAGTATTTGTAAAAATTTCTGATGACTGGTTGGAACTGTCATAAGTTTATCAAATAAATTATAAATTGACGAAGTTGTTGCTTAAGTTCGATGATGTTGTTCTGCAGCTTTGGTATTTCTCGTGCAATCATTATAGCCATCAAATACGACAGTAAATTTGAAGCATTATAACTTTTTGAATCGTTATATCTCAGAAACGGTGGCTTGTTGGAAAACAAGTATTAGCATGATTTTTGTAGATAATTTTATGATCTATAATTTTTATCTGAGGTATTTTTATGATAAAAGTTACCGTTTTGCTGATAATCGCGAAAAACTCATTTTTTTTACCTTTGACCTTGAATAAAATTTTTTCTATACACAAAAATGATGGAGAACATTCTAATTTTAGTTTTAATTGTATATTAAACAATTTTACTGATTTTCAGCTTCACTCTTATTTTTTGGCTAATTTGACCGGACTATATGGAAGCAGGAACTATAGGAAGAATACGGGACAGACCAAGAAAAACATGGAATGAACAAATAGCATTTATAATAAAACAAAGACAACAGACAATAAATCAGAAGATGATTCTAGCACAGGACAGGGACTGATGAAGGAAATGGGTAAATGGATAATAAATACCTTTCCGACGCCCTAAAGGAAAAGTGAGAAGAAGAAGATGCATAGCTCAGGACTAATAAACCAAAAAAAAAACTTTTTTTGAGAGCTACGATACAAATTTGTATATACACTAGTGTTAGTGTTAGTTTGTATATCGATATATGGATTGAAAAATGTTGAACTTTATTTCACCAATTGCCACTGAAAAAAATTGTTTTGATATAAGAATATCAGAACATGATGGAAAATATTTATTGAGAATTATAAAACTAAACCGTTTTTTTAAATAGCAATCGTGTACGCTTTCAAAGTTTTATAGGTTATATTTTTTAAAAAAGCACTTGAATCCAATTAATGAACGACGAATACGAGGAGATTAAGAGCAACTAACTTCCCTTTATTAAATTGAGCAAAGAAACGATAAAAAAAGAAGTAAAATCAATGGTTAATAAAAAATGAGCATTTACAGAATGATAACAGGATTTTATATTACTAACGACGAAATTTTATGAGTGATTTTTTGTATTCATTATAATAAACCAAATGAGTTTTTTATAGTATTCTTCAAAATATCAAAATACCCAACTTTTTTAATGAATATAAAATTCAAATTATAGATTTTTGGCCCCAAACTATAATTATGAACTGAATATATTGAGAAAAAAACTTCGTCACATATTTCAGTAGATTTGCAACAATAATTTACTAAAATATTAATCATCTTTGTTCAGACAATTAGATTGATTCCAATGTGTTTCAAACTAAAAAAATTATCTATTGCGTTCGATATTTGTTTCTTCCTTTTCTTGAAAAACTTAGCATTCTGCTTTTATAGTCAAGCCTATCAACCTCAAGTCAAACTTCAATTTTCCCAGTGAATTTAATAACTTGTATAAAGCTGTCATCGTATAAGTGAAAGTAACGCAACGAAAGTAAGTTTTTCTCAAACCTTTTTTGATGCAATATCTTGAAACATGTTTCAGTTTGGTCATTATTTAGAAAAAAAAAACAGGAAACAGCCTATTTGGAATCGACCTATATTGAGAAAAATAATGTAAAGACCAATAAAACACCAATAAAAATGGAGACAGTTAACGGAATAGATCATTCAAATGAAAAAACTGGGAGTAAAAAGAAATTAAGGAAACAATGGATACAAGAGGAAGTGATATCTTTTATGGATTTGGGGTCTCATATACACTGCGACCCAAAGGATTTATTGTATCCCTCTTTTTTGCTGCGATACTGTAGAACTCTGTGTTTACAGCTGATAAATTAATTCCATTCCTATTAAAAATTGTGTGGAATTAATCCATTTCAAGCGCTCCCAGTTGTAGTGCTTTGGAGTTTCACATTTCGAGAGAATGTGGATAGAGGTTTAGTCCTCTGTGCAACAAAATTTGCACGCCGCATTATCTGCTAGGTCTAGCATCTTCATGTGTTTGTTGAGGCGACAATATCTCGATAAAATTCCTGTTGGTAGATTGTTCTTACTAAGTAGATCTACTCTGGTTATAGTTTCCCAGAAGAGTCTTAGCCCCTGTAGGTTGTCCCAATAATTGGTTTTGCTATCTTCATTATCAGTGCTTTTTCCATTGTTCTGTAGTAATTTTATTTCTCTTGCCTGGCTCTTTTAATTTTTCTAGGCAATTCCAAACGAGTATGGATTTTATGATATTGGAGCATAGAGCTCTAATGGTTGCTTTATTATCGAACAGGATCTTCTGTTTGCGATGGTTCCTCTCTAGACTGAACTGAATAAATTTTTTTATTGCGTAGATTTTTGCGTGAAAAATACTTGGTGTGCTGTCCAGGCTTTTAGAGTATTCGGTTCTAGGCCCGTACCTTCCTATTTTAGTTCGGTCTGCTGGCTTTGATCCATCCGTATACCATTTAATGACATTTATGTTCATTTCTGATCCCACTTGCTTTCACAGTTTATTGTTGAGGTGAAGTTTTTCTCAGAACTTTTGCAACGTCTTGAATCATGTCTCAGGGTTGGTCAATATTTAGCAACCGGGTTTCTTTGATGATTCCGTCTCTGAACATTCTAAGTGATGTTTGATGTGGAGAGGTGGGATTTAGAATCACTTCTAGTGCAGCTAATGGGTAAGATTTCATGGCCTCGGTTGCACATAAGCTAGCCAGTCTTTGTACTTTAAGAGATTGTTTCTAGTGGTATTAAAACTACTTCTAGTACTCCAAACTACGGCCCCATATGTGATGATTAGTCTCACAATTGCCATGTACATCCACCTTAGGATCTGTAGATTACAATTCTAATTTCTCCCTGCAAAGTTTCAGCACATCATCAGAGCTTTTGTAGATTTTGTGATTATCTCTTTTTCATGTTTGTTACAGAGAAGTTTACTTTCTAGTGTCAGTGCCAGATATTTTGTGCACTGACTACATTTGTATTGAAATTCAGTCTGCTCTCGCCATACAAAGAATTTTCCTTCTGAATTGTTAGAATGATCGAAAATTAGCAATTATCTGTCATTTAAAATTATGTTAAATCTAATAGATATATAAAATTTTTGCTTGAATTACTTACTTCTTTCGAAATTATTTTTGTGTATACTAATTATTCAAATAATTTTTTATGGATATTTTAAGGGTATTTATTTTTGTTATAATAAAATTTCAAAATTTGTTGATACTGTATTATTTCTTTCTCTCACCAATATAAATAATTTTAAGAGATTATTTCATCACTATAAACTTTTTATAGCCGTTTTCTTTTTTGTTATCAAAAACGTTTGTTATAAATCTGAAATAATTTTTCAAATTCATATTGTTGGTAAATTTAGTGTTCGACAGAAAACATAAAATCTATTTTTAAAGGCTTCATTTTGTAAAAATATCCCAATAAAATTTTTACCTCCGTCTTCAACATTCAACTTTACGATTTAATGTGAAATACAAAACTAGGTTGAGATAATTTTATCGACAATGCCATAAGACGTTACGTTGATACCACTGTGAAAGATAATTCCTGAATTTTCTTCATCATATATAAATCTAATCCATATCAGATTTTACTATTTCACTACCTTATTTTAGCAAGTAATTTAAATTTGATACTGTATATTGTGAAATTGTCCAAAAAAAAACTCTGTTATAGGAGTACAAATATCTTGTCCGTTCTAAATTAGATTATAGGAAGCTTTATTTACATGTCAGTAAGTAAATCTGATTTAAAAACTGTTATTTCTGTTCACAATACAGCTCTAGGAATATGCCTGGGAGCTTCCAAATTCAGTCCTTCTGAAAGCTTCTATCGTGAATCCAATGAACCTCCTTATTAAATGGCCGCTTCTGATTCTCCCGAAAGGCAACACTGCAAATTAGCACTTCTACACAGTTATAGTTCTTTCAATATCAATTGCAGATTATGAAAACCCTTGTCGACAATTTTGTTTGATCTACCATAAGCATAGATACCTCATTTTATAAATTTATAATTTTTATAAATACTTTTAAAAATATTTATATCTTATCGTTAAAAGGCAATCGAATCTTTATAAATTGTAGTCCTACTTGGAACTTATTATACCTTATTAATTTGCTACAACTGAATATTAAATTTGGTTGAAACAGGGTACCAGACGTGAACTGAGCATTTTTTGTATCCCATTGATTGATTTTTTTTCTTGAAAACGAAATTTCCAAACAAACATTATAAAGGAAACTGAATTCTTTGCTGAAACGAACTGAAACGAAAGAAAAAAAAACATCGCAATTCCAAAGCATCTTTATAAATAATCATTGTAGTCAGAATAGTCTGAACTAAAGTTATAATTTGATTGAATTCTTTGATAACATGTTCAACACAGTTTTTCCAAAGTTCTTGGCGGTCTGCTAAAATTTGAGATTTGTTACTACTACTATTTGGTATCTTAAGGAGTTGCCACGAGTGATAAGATGCGTTGTCCATAACGATTACTGACTATAGTGGAATGTTAGGTCAAAACTGTTCATTAAACCACTTTTCAACTAATTCTGCTGTCATATCTTCATGATAATCATGATAAGTTTTTGATTTTTTTCAATTTATTTAAAGAAATTCATGAATTAATTGATTCACCAAGCGACGCCACTATTCATCGACTGTCTGGCATGATTATTTTGAAGAAATTATGTACATGCGCCTTCCGACAGCTTCGTCCAATAGAATTGCATTTATATTTACGATTTACGATGTTTTCATTGGCAAACAGTGGAGATGATGAGTCCACGTGGACTGACGGTTTGTTAGATGTTACGTATTTATGAAATATTGATTGTTCTTGATTGATTGTTCTGTGCAATTGAAAGTCTATCACTATCATATTTTTGTTGATAGTTATATTTATCAAGTTTAAGAAATAATTAACGAAAATAGCACTTGCTTCCAATTTGCCTCACATGTATAAAGTTGCATGAGGATTATAATGATGATTTGTTTGAAAGTAATGACTTGAGGAATCTAAATAACATAAATTTGTATAAACGACTGAAATTGATGTAATAATACTAGCAGTAACATCTTGAAGTCGATATCTGTTACTGTTTGTGCCCAAACTAGCTTGATTTGGGGAAAACTCCTTTTACGAGTTGTCTAAATGGCCTGCAAGCCTGAGTCATAATATCAACTCGAGCCGGACCATTACCAGAAACATCCACTTCACCATATTATCTACTAGTTGATCACTTTTTTTGAGATACGAAAGAAAATTGCCTTAGCTCTCTTTCAATTCCTAGCAATGGTCTACTATGAACTCTCGGATACCTTTCCTTCTTTCTAACTCTCCTTTTCTAAAATATACATCTCAAAATCCCACTCCACAACTCGGGAATAGCAGTTATTAGTTCACCTACCCTTTAGACAATGTAAAGAAAAACAAGAAATAAAGACCCAATGAGCATCTCTTTCTTTTTGACAGTGATACTATGTGGAAGGAAGAAAATTCCTAATGAATTTACCTGTCGGGAAGTTGAATAACAAGTATTTGTACTACAAGGAACAGTACTAATGACCCTGCTTTAAAACATATACACATTATTTAACCCGAAAATGGACAGGGGATTGAAACTCCGCGCAATCATGGAAAGGCTTCAAAGCGCTGATAAAGAAATAGAGAATGTTGTGAAAAGTGTAAAAACCTTCATCAACAAAAAAGAACGAATCACAGATCCTAAGTAAAAATTAGGACGGTAAAGAAGTTAGTAGACCAAGAAAAGTCAAATCTAGTGAAATTTGACCAGAGACTCACATTAACTGAATAGGTTGAAATCACCGTGGATGAGCTAATGTGGATGTGGACACGATGAGATACGAAACGATGATAAAAATAATAATACTAATAATGCCTCGATAATTGAGCAAATACTTGAACTACAAACGAGAAGAACACGAGGTACAAACACGTATATTGTAGGAAATGAAGAAAAAACAATAGAAGAGACCATCTGAGGCAACGAAAACACATTCTTCGAAGAACACCTTCTATGGTACTAAAAGAGGAGGAGAGAGAACACGTACAAAAAGGAGACTTGAGTTCAATGAATTTATATCGTAATGACAGGAATATTATATGTTTAATAGAACGGCTTCTTTCACACAAGCGACGCGAAGAGCAGTGGATTCAACTTCATGGATTTCTTTCAAAGTCAAAGTCTAAAGGAAAAAACTACATCTACAAGGAAGTTTTTAAAAGATATTTTTAAAGACAAAAGTACCTACATTCAACTATAAGCTTATAAAAAAATTATACTGATCGAATGAACGTCAATGAGAATTGACAAGTGTAAAAATCGCAAACATTTCCGTACGATGATTTTCTATGACTTTCGACGAGGATTAAACCAACAACGTGAGCAGATTGACTCGTTTTGACTCAAGCAACAGTGTTTCGTTTGGTTTTCCGAATTCAATCATGGTCGCACTTTCCTGCAGGATAAATTTCGTGCGGGTTGACCAAGACTGATTGAGGCATATTTGGGCATTAGTTCCATTCGTATACATTCAATATTTCATGAATATTTGATTGTCTAGCGCATAATCTTTTATCATAAGAATTGAATTTTTCATTTATGTTTTCAATTTAATTTTTTAAGACTGCTTTAGGGGTTGAACCGCGTTGAAATTTTGGAAATTCTCTACGTTTCGCCTCCCACTTTGAGCCATTATCAACAAAAAAATATAAAATGATTAAAATAAAAATGAAAAGTAGTAATCCATCGAGAGCACCAAGGACTCAATCACTACAATTAGCTCAAGACCAGCGTTGATTGAAGTTCTCGATGGTAAGCATATTACTTTTTATTTCTATTTCAATAATTTCATATATGGGATGTAGCAAATATATTTGGAAGCCTGAAGGATGGTGCATGATTTAACAGTGCATAATGAGGTGAGCGAAAGAAATTTATAAGCTGTAACTTCGCAATCAACACAGAAGTCAGCTTGGGACGATCAAAACAGTGAATTAATATAAAAGATTTTATGGATTTCTAGAAATTTTTTCCAAAATTGATTTAGGAGATTCATGTTTTTGGTATATGGTAAGTGAGGTATTTATCATAATATTATTATTGATCCAAGGACTACAAGGTAGAGGAAGCTAAATTGTCAGAAAGAAATTAATATCTTAATTTGTTATAGTTTGGTGCGAGCAGTTGACAAATGGTATCGCAAGAGTCATGGTGGTTAGAAGCGACTGAACAGGATTAGAGGATACTGAGAGAGCGTATGAAAGAAGTACAGTTTGTCGTATCAAGGTGGCAGTAGGTTAAAGTGGAAGGGATTGAGACAGAACGCTATTGCTCTTCGTAGAATGTTGGTTATACATTATTCTACGAGTCATTTTTGATGTATCAAATAGGACACGGCTATTCTTTCGCGAAAATGGAAACGAAGATGTTTTTAGACTGACATAAATCCAATGAGAATTTAACGGAGATAGTTACCTGAAAAGTTGTACATTGAAATTGAGAAATAAAAATTATAATATTAGCAAAAATAAAATTCTGCTAATTGGTACTAAAATAAATAGATGAAAAATGTAGGAGAATTGCTATTCTGTGGTTAAAATATTCAAACAATGGGATGATTGGTTTCATTCGTATTGCTTCTCATGAATATCGTACTCACAGTTTTGACTTTCAATGAATTTTACTTCGAAATCTAAGTTTAAATCATTTCTCCGTCTGCAAATACCTGAGTTTATATCAAATTTTTCTCGGTCTAATGTATACATACATCCGTTCATCTTCTCTCAGCTCATTGGATTCTAATTTTAGACAGACGCGACTTTCACGAGGTAACGAAGCTGAAAAAGCAAAATTTAGACGCCTTTCAGTTTACTTTCAGTTACTGTAGCATTCTGTATAAAGAGGTGAATATACAAATATAAATACAAAATGAATAGTACACATCTTTTAAAAACTTGTTTTGATTCAATAAGATATAGTGGAAATTCTTTTTCCAACGGAAAATATAAACTTTTCTTTTGTTTTCAGAAAAATGCCGGTTAAAGTAGATTGTAGAGTGGGCGATGCCGATAAACACGAATTTGACGTGAACTGTTTGTTATTTCACCAAGGAAAACTATATAGCGGATCTGATGACGGTAAAATAAAAGTAAGTTTGAAAGAAATTATTTCGAAGTGATACTCAAAATATATCATCAATTTGGATTGCGCATCAAAGGTTAAAATTAGAAGTAAACATATTTTTTTAATGGAAATTTATTTCTATCGTTCCAATGACTCAGAATGTCACAGACGAACTTGACCTCAAATGTTCTAGAAATAATTTATAATCTTTGGGATATTATTGGAATATTTGTGAGTGAATTTTGATATCTGCACCGCTATTGAAGTAAAACCTTGTTATATTGGATTCAATTTCACGCGGAAATCATAACTTCGCTTAAATTCTCACCATTCTTTTTTGCTCTTCAATAAAAAAAATGTGGTTTTAATTTTCCAATGAATAAAAGCTACCAACACTCATATTTCCGACTTGCAACCAGTAAATGGAAATTCTTCTACCGCTCATACATGTACTCAAAAAATCAGTTTATTATCCTAGCTATCATTTCAAAACTAACTTTCTGTACCTTCAAGTGAATTATCTCGATTTTCGGTGTCCTTTTACTAAAATTTCGTTAAAAGAACAGATAAAATCGTGATGTTTCGACCTGTTGTTTATCAGATTTGACATTTTTCATAATTATATTAATCAAAAGATCAACTACAACATAATTATCAAAATAAAAATTATTTTCAAATCAAAATTAATGAGTAACATCCAAATAAATAAATCATAGTTAGATTGAATTGTACAAAATTGAATTATAAATTTCACTTAAATGGTAAATAACCTCTTAGACTGTACAATGTAATTTTTAATCGGATAAACTCTCACATAAGTGACAGGAAATTATATCCCGATAGATGCTCGTTGTCATCATAGGTTTTCTATGAAGGCCATTCTATGAATCATGAATCGAACAAAGTTACAACTGAGAATAACTACAAAAACGCCCATTTCTAGAAACTACATATATTGATTTAAATTGACCAGTGTATTGATTTAAATAACCTTGGTGTGATCTATGCATATCATTTAAATTTTGAAAAAACAAATTCTCATCACTAACCTCACCCAACCTATAAAATTCAACTTTACTCATAACGGCCTAACTTATTTTCAGCTATGAAAATTCAATGTCATAACGTAACCTAAAAATTCACATCGATGAATAGCAACTTTAATAAATAAATTTCATATTTATGTCACGAGTCAATTTGAAAATTGATTTTTGAAGCTTATGAATTTGATCATTCACGCCACAATCATCATTTTTTATCTTTGTTATACTTTTGTCCATTTTGTCCATTTACATTGTTCTTTGACCACAATTTCAGTCCCCGATGATGAATACATACCTAAGTATTTAGGTCAGATTATGATTGACACCAAATTTTTTCTTTATGAATAGAGTTAAATTTTTAAAGTTTAGTTTTCTTACCTAACCTATAAAATTCCTTTTTCAAAATTAAAAATATATGCATAGATTACACTGAGGTTGTTCACATAATTTTTTTTATCAATACACTGATCAATATAAGTTGTTCTTGAAACAGACATTTTTTCTGGTTATTAAAGTTGTTAGTAATTTGACAGATTCAACATCCATAGAATGAGCTTCATAGAAAACATGCTGAGGAGCGAACATATGTCAAAGTTTAATTTGCTGTCACTTTTGTGAAAGGTTTTTTGATTGGTGAGTGACCTCTTTGATTGAAAACTATATCAAAAATCAAACAGAGGATTTTATAGTTTATGTTAGTCAATTTATTGATTGATGTTCTATCTCTAATTCTGTGGTAGCACTATATCGTTAAATGTTCCGTTAATTCTAGAGGAGTCTTTGATGCAATAATCATTGTTATAATTATAGGATTTTGTCAAAATTTCAGTTAATCAAGAGAGAGGTTCAATTGGAGTGTTGGTGCTACAATTGATCTAGGAGGTAATTAGTCTTAAGCTATTCAAAAACCTTAGTTCAGAATCTTTTGGTACAATTATAGGTCTTCATCATATTTATGTTTTTCTACCTTTTCTCCAAACAACTTTTTTTGTTTTGTTACCAGCAACGAATGTTCAGAAAAAAACTTGAAGTTATACGTTTTTTTCTAAATTTTGTGAACAATCATGCGAATAAGAGATTTTGATCTTAAAAAGGGGTGAGCACAGGAAATTTTGGTATAGGAAAGACTTTCATAGGAGCAATTACCTCCTGAATTTTGTCGCATGAAATTAGAAACACCCTGTAGATATAATCAACTTACTGCTTTCTACTGTCATTCTGTAACAGATTATCATCAAACAACAATCTTAGACAAGTGCACTTTCAGTTCAGACACGAAGAGACGTAAGTTAAAAGGAAATGAAAATTTCAAAACACTTTGTGAAATATGCAGCGCTCTAAGCAACATTCTAAAGATACAAAAGGTAAATGGAACGCCGAATGGAAGAGGACTTGCACAAATATGTGAAGGATGCTATTTATGTCCGACAGGAAAGCTACACATAACAAAGTGGGTTGTGAGACGGACGAGCTGTTAGCAGTATGAGAACAACAGAAACATTCAACTTTTGTTGAAAAGAAGTTTTGTGTAACTCTATTTTTGGTGATATATTATTGAGTTTAATTGCTAACGGAACATTTTTGTTTTCATACATCATGGTATTTCAAGTCCGGTGAAGAAGAAGAAATAAGTTTCTTGTACTGGATTGGATTGGAATTGAATATTGAAAATTTTATTATTCCATAATGATTAGATTCTGAACTCCTGGTATGAATTAATGCAAAGTAAAGATTTGATTTTGTTTCTATTATTACATTATTTAAGATCACTTATTGATGAAAAATATTCCACTTATGTTCATATATATAAGTAAGCGGCTACACCAAGGTATACCAAAAATCAAAAGTCTACATTGATTTATGATTTATACTTTTAATTCAATAAAATGTGTCCAAAAATAGAAAAATGATGATTTTATTGAATTTTTGTGAAACTAGAACTAATTTCTTAGGACTTGACATCGAATCAGCCCCCAATTTACCTTAAGCCGGGTTGTCACTGCGCGAAACTGTTTCCTGAAGCTGTTCGCGAAAAAGTCTTCGGGTTCCAGGCGAAACTAGCCTGAGCCTTCAGTTTGTGCGAGACAATGACATCAAGTGCAGCCTGATCCATTTTTCGCACATAGTGCACGTATACACCATGAACCATCGGCTAAATTTGGTGAACAAGTTTCGGGTTGAGTACGAAGACGAGAATCGTTTCGCGGAACAGTTTTGCGAAGTGACCACCCGAATTTATAAACAGTTATTGTTTAGGCAAAAAGAGAACTAAAATACGCACAAACAAAAAGTTTTATATGATTTGCTTTTAGGCATGGTCAGCAGATCTCAAGAAAATCGCCGAAGTACAATCCAATCCTTGTTCTGTTCTATGCCTAGCAGCAAACGAAAATTCTTTGTACTCCTCTTCGAACGAAGGCACTGTGAAATCATTTGAATTAGACACGTTGAAGGAGAAAGCAATTTTAGCGCAGGATTCGCAAGCTGAATATTGGAAAGTTCGCTTTGCTGACGGTTGTTTGTACTCCGGGGATCAGGAAGGAAACGTGAGTGTATAAAATATCATTAAGTTGAATTTTCTTGAATAATTGTTATTAGTACCTATACTGGCTGACGTACACCTTGTTAGCAATTATCTTCTTTAGAAATCTGAGGTAAATTAAAGCCGATTTCATCTGTTCGACATACGAGGTGTAATGATTTAGTTGCAGAAATTTATCAAAATACAAACAAATTGAGTTTCGCTCATAATTTTAATGACCTACACGATTATTCGCACGTTACCCCACAATTCAAAGCAATCTTACTATTTAATCCATTTGGAACTCCTTCGACTTCCTTGGAACACCTTCGATTTCCTCTAGCCCACCATGATCAGTTATTTTGAGGTAAAGAAAATAAAGTCGTAGGGAGCAATATCGGAGCTAGGGTGGTTGCCTCGACTTGGATTGGGTTTCTCGATATTGAATCACGATACTCGGTCATTCCTCCATTCCTCATTGACGAAAGAAGAGTTTTGGCAAGAAAGGCATTTCATCTTAAGGTGAAGTCACAGCTCAAAAGAAATTATCATGGTGATGCAGAAGAAGTTAAAATTGCTGAAAACGTTCACTTCAGACATTAACTAAGGATGATTTGATTCGTAGATTAGATTAGTTCCGTAAAGTTAAATAAAGGTTGATAATAAATTTTGGGTTAAACTTGATAAATTTCCGGAGCCTCGAGACGAGCGAAGCGAGGCGAGCAACAGACGAGTCCAACAAAGTTGTATTTCAGTCGAGGCATACACAACATTTTTTAGAGTTTTGGATTTTTTTGCAGTGTACCCCTTTTTTGTTTCTTCAGGAAATTGATGAGTTTTGGATATTTGTTGATGTGAACATCTTGTTTTATTGCAAGATTATTTTTGATAATCGAGAATGTAGACCACAAAATAGAACTTTTCCAGATTCTAAATTTTTTTGAAAAATAAGCGAGCACTACGTTTTTCGTTTAGTTTTTCGCCTTTTTCTGTTGACATCGCTTTATAAAGAGTTCGTACTGTTTTTCGTACCTTGCACCAGATTTATTCGGCAACGAATTAAGAACGGCCTCATTGTTTTTTTCGGTGAAATCAGGTGGCGTGTATCGAGTAACTCTTCATCGCTGATGTTTTCTTTTTCATCATCACTAATGACAAAACTTCGGATAAAACAAATAATTTCAAAAACTTAAAAATTTAAAGTTATGCAAAATCATCGAAGTGAAACTGTCAACATTGAAGTGGCGTCCGAAAGTGTTTTGCAGTACGAAACTGTCACTTTCACTACATGGAACACTCAAAACTCAACTTTCTGTATGTAAATGAATACAGAACGAACAACTTTCAGATGGCGTCGTCTAAACAGAATATTGGAAGACTAGGAGATCTGCAAATGACAGTTCTAACATATAGCTCAACTTTTAAAATGGACGCACAGCAAACTAGTGTACTGCAGGAACACTGTCATTCATTAAAATGCATAATAATAATAATTAAATATGCATTAGAAATGAAAAATTGTTGAAAAGTTAATAGATTTGTGGATGGTGAAAATATTGATAGATGGAAGAATAGTTTAATTACAGGATGTTTTAAAAAAAGATGATCCCGTCTCTTAGATAAAAAATTTAGAAATATTTTGGGGTTTGCACAGTAAAAAAATTTCGTAATGCGATCCGAATTCAAGATAAAGGGAGTTGAAGATTATACACATTTTTTACGATTTTGCCGCAACTACTGGTAACATTGTAATCAAATTTCATACGAATATGTTTTGGAAGCTGGTACATCTAATTAATTTGTTTTCATGTCTGATTCTCATAGAGGGCGCAGTTGCAAGGTTTGTACCAAGTAGTATTGAAAGTTACATTTTCTATATTAGATTTATTAAGCAAAACTTCAAGTAAACTCAAGTTTACACCAAGAAGGTACTTATAAAACTCGATACTGTGTACCGTTTTCGAAATATTTTGATTTGAAAATTCTCATTATCATAATTTTTTCTCTCGGAATTCGTTCCAACCAAATAACGTTCATTGATTCAATAATTTAGTATACTGTATGTTTCTGTGGAAACCAGCTATAAGATTTCCCATGTTACCATTTAAACTCCATGTTAACTTCGGGTGGCCTATCTGCGCGGTCAAACCCTTCTCGCTCCAGGGAGGCGGTCGATTGCCCACCTTTTCGAATCAGACAATGTTTTGTTCATAATTTTTTATTTTCTTAATATAATTTTATTAAACGCTATAAAATTACATTTATTTTGTTTTTTGAATGAAAAAAAAAAACGAATAACTTTAACAAATGACAGGTCTGATTAATAACTTGAAACTGTTTTCTTTTTTGTAGTTTAAAAATAGTTCTCGGACACCTAGCACACTAAAAATATTTTATGATAAAATTTTTATTAAATACTAAATGGAGAACATTAAAATGAATAGTACTTTTCAAATCAAAGCTTTTCGATATCAATTTTAAACATAATTTTTGGTTAAGAGGACCAGAAGGTGTTTCACACTTTAAATAAAAATAATTTTTAGGACGCTAGGGTCCGAGAACGATTTCTAAACTACAAAAACAAAACAGTTTCAAGTTATTAATCAGACCTGTCATTCGTTAAAGTTGTTCGAATTTTTTCATTTAAAAAACCAAAATAAACTTAATTTCATAGCGTTTAATACAAACAAAAAAATTGTTATGTAATATATCAACAATAAAATTCAGGTAGAAAGACTGACCCGTAAAGGTAGGCGGTCGACCGCCTCCCTGGAGCGAGAAAGGTCTGACCGCGCAGATAGGCCACCCGAATTTAACATGGTAAATGGTAACATGGGAAATCCTAAGGTCTGTTTCCTCAGAAACATACAGTATACTGAATTATTGAATCAATGAACGTTATTTCGCTGGAACGAATTCCGACAGAAAAAATTAATCCGTAGAAGGAAATTCACGTTAATGATAATGTACGTAGAACAAATTGAGTAAGTTCCATTTTACTGTCCGTCTTTGAAGACAACTTGGTTATCGAAAAGAACGTCAGACAGTGTGTTCAATATTAAATTGTATTGTTTTGCAAACAATTGATGAAAATGGAACATTGAGCTACATAACCCGCGGGTTGAGAGTGTAAAGCTGATGGTATAAATTCAAAGTTTAACAAAAGTTTGGAAGTTGTTCGCAAAACTCGGTATTTAGCTTGTTACTCTTATAGCTACTTATCGAATCAAAAGTTTGCACGGGTTTAACTTTAAGCGAACAAATTGTTTACCCCGAAACTTTTGAATTATCACATTTTTATTAATTGCACTGAATCCCGCTTCTACTTAAAGATACTCAAACTTTTCATCATACAAAAAACACAAAACGTTATACATCATTATACATATGTTTACATATATTTAATGATTCACTCACAATGTTTTATGTAACTAATATTAATAAATTAGAAAGGAAAAAACTGGATGTAAGAAAACGTGCAATCTTCAGAAGACTTTAGATCCAGTTAAAAATTTCGATGATTCTTCCATTGAATTTTGATTTTTATATTATTCAAACTAGAAAACCTTTTGAAACCAGTACAAAATGATTAATATTGTTTGAACAATATCTACAATATTCTACCGTGGTGATACCAGTGCCCGATACCTTAAGAATTAATTTTGTACACTTTAACCCACTTAAAAAGTATTCAAAAAGGCTTATGACAGATTTCTAGTATGAAAAACATATACCAACAGTCAAATAGAATACAATAACAATCTTTTTTATGAAAATTGGAATATTTTTGAAATTCCAGGCTTATAAAGTATTTTTGTCATACAAGCAAAGAAAAACCCATTTATGGATGTGTAATGAACGATACATTTCATTATAATAATTTGATTAAAACGCAAAAATTCTCACACTGAATGGAAAACAAATAGAATGGGTGTATATAAGTATCATAAACGCTCAAATGCATCCAGACGAAGAAATCAAAATCAGAATTGAAATGGCTCGAAAGGCATTTGTCAAATACTCCTCAATGTTTGCAAAGAGAAATCTAAACCTCCAAGTCAGAATAGAATTTATGGAATGTTATGTGTGGTCAGTATTGATGTACGGACTGGAAACCTGGACCTTGAAAGCTCTAGTGATAAAAAAACTTGAAGCATTTGAGATGTGGCTCTATAGACGCATCCTGAAGATACCCTAGGCTGACAGAATCATCAACGACGAAGTACTAAGACGCATTGGTCGCAAAAGAAAGCTGTTGACAATTATTAAGATAAGAAAAACAACTTACATAGGACACATCTTGCGCAACGACAAATATCTACTGCTACAGAACATAATGCAGAATGTACATATTGCGAGGTACAGAGACGCACTTAAAAACGTGGTCGCCAACCTTCATTGAGAAGACAGTATGATAAGAAGAAGAATTTAATTGTGAAGTACATTCTAAATATTATGCGACATTATTATCTTCATTTTACGTAAAGTTTTGTGATAGAGACATTATCAAAATTATGATTAAAAAAAATTATATTGCTAAACAGAGGACCCCCTTTCTTATTTAAAATTTTCTAGGGGGTGCTGGAAGGGGATAATCGTCAATTTAACAATGAAATCTGTTTCAGGTTTTTTTAAATCGTACATAATAACTCTAAAATTTATTCCGTACATTGTATGTTTGCCATAAATATACACTAGCGAGCAAAAAATTGAGGTCCCCTTAAAATTTTCTTGTTCTTTGTAATTTTACGTTTTCAGATAATATTAGCAAACTGTACATCATTGCATCTGCTGAATGTGACACTCTATACTAAAGAAAAATGCATTTTTTTCTTGGATTTAATGATTTATTTTGAAAAAACGAATTCACATTTTGGGCGAAATTCAATATTTAGATATAGAACGAACAAAATAAAAAAAACTTGACACTAATAAAGTGTCTCCCTCCTCTTGCATTGATGACTGCTTCGGCGCGGCATACTTTGAATTAAGTTGCGGATCACATTCTGGTCGATGTTATCCCATTCTGGCCGATGTTATTCTATTCACACTCAATCTGACCCAGTGAGGCAAAAA
This sequence comes from Diorhabda carinulata, assembly GCF_026250575.1. Classification (NCBI taxonomy): domain Eukaryota; kingdom Metazoa; phylum Arthropoda; class Insecta; order Coleoptera; family Chrysomelidae; genus Diorhabda; species Diorhabda carinulata. The sequence continues at coordinate 12,034,944 of NC_079464.1, read as the reverse complement.
CGCGACTCATCTGGGAACAATACTCAGCTCCAGTCATCATCATTCCAACGAACGTGATCTCTTGCAAATGTCTTGTAAAGGGGGACTTGTATCCATTCTTCTGAATGACAGTCCAGCAGCATGAAGTCTTCTTCTAACGGTCCATTCACTAACGTTGACATTTCTCACTTCTTCCAACTGACTTCTCAGTGAAAACGCAGTAGCTGTCCTATTCTGCAAACTTGTGGACACCAAAAAACGGTCATCTAGTTGAATGATAACTGTTTTTCGCCCAGACCCTAGTATTCTAGTGATCAAGCTAGTCTCCAGAAAGCGCTGGTACACCCTTTGCCCACCACAAAGACTAGCACCAACAATTCTTGCAGTTTCACGTTGCCCCCGACCATGTTGTAACAGCGCAACAATTGTTGCCACAACAATCTAAAGGATCTAAAGGCAATTATGGGCATATTAATTCACTACACTTTGCAATCGTTAGGTTTTACACAAAGAATCAACAGTAAACTGGAAAACAGGCAAGGGAAATGTGAACGTTCAATTAGCGCAAAGGCACATTTTTCATCAAAGTCGTACTCTAATACATCGAATGACAGCTAATGACCACTGTCAAGTCTAGGAAAAAATTTGCTTTAACGCCTACTAATTCTTATCAATATTGACGCTAAAATTATTCGCAATTTCTGAAATGCGACCTCAATTTTTTGCTCGCTAGAGTAGTTGTGTGATTGGTATTTGTATATTAAGTGAAAGTTTTTTGACCGAACACTTAGTTCGTCTGTTTCAACTATTTCTTGCAGTTTTTTGTAAGCCTTCATGCCAATTAATGCTGTTTCTAATTTTTATTATTATTATCATCATTATTTACCAATATGTAATTATAATTCTTATACTTATAATTTCCACCAACCCAAGGTCATTTAGTACTTCCTTTTTCCCGGTTTACCTTGATGATTTTTATGGAAAGTTTATGAGAATTTTTGGACGTTTCAGGTGAAAGTATGGAAAGGAGAAACGGCATATGGGAATCTAAACATTTCCGAGCCAGTGAGAGATATGGTTGTTGATAAAAATTTATTGTTTACGGCAAATTTGGATGTTATTGTCACCGAGCTAAAAATGGGAAGTGAGTAAAATATTGATCTTTATGATAAATATGTCTGGAAGGTTGGACATAAGCTAAATCCTTAGATGAACATAAGTTGATTAAATCCATGTTACCTATATCCGAAATTCGAAATGGTTGATTATGATGGCAGTAGATAGATTATCATGATTTTATAGGTGTTTGAAAAATGATTTGAGAACATTTTGAAGAAACTTGATCCCTTTCTAGTTGTACCAAATAGTTAGTAGAGAAAAACACCAATTTTGATACTTCTTCTACTCCTTTTTACTATATTAGTGTTTTGATTTTCTCTTACATTAACAAATGCAGAAGCCGAGGAGCATTTGGAAACTCACTTTTTTACACAAGTGTATATGGAAAAACGGAAACAAAACGATAAATAAAGTTTCACTCGATTTCATTCGAAAGAAGCGATGGTCCGTATTAACTTGATTGATGTTCGAAAAAACAAAATCTTTGCCTTTGAAAACTTTTTATTAGTTCAGTTTCTCTAGCCTGTAGTGTAATAAATCATAATTTTATTTTTGAAAACTTCTAGGTCCATAGACTCTGGCATACATTTCGTGGCGTCTGTGTGGTGTATGAAATATTATATTTGACTTAGGTCTGGTTTCTTCACGTTCCAATAAAGCGCCAAATAGTTATTTTAATATATTTTAATTGTCGAACAAATGTTTACCGTTTCTTCATCCTAGTTTGTTTGAATCCGAACTAACCAATAAGTATTTGCCACTTTATTATGTATTTAACAAATACTGTTGATGACACACCATGAATGATGTCTATATAAGCAATCGTCCATGTATTGAATAAGGAAAGAAATAAGCGAAAAAATGTTCTTCTATTGACGCTTTTCTATGATCTGTGTTTGTGACAACGATTGGTGCTTAATTAAATTTGCATGTGTTTTGTTGATGTTAATGTTGAAGTAGTCGCTAGTTGGAGAAATATTTGTTGGTCTGAAAATTATAGTTTATATTGAAAATAATTGAAAAGAAAAAGAAAACGGTAAAAAAATTTCATTATCGGACCAAAAATAGCATTGATCAATTTTATGACGAACGGAATAAGCTTGTTCTGAAATTTTCTGTATTTCCTCAATCAATTCTTCATCAAACAAATCTTTTAAATCTTGTAAAGCATTCATATTAAGTATTTATTCGTTATACCACCACCACGGAAATTGCGCAGTATGAATAATAAAAGTCTCTGGGGATGGAAGAAAAAAATGGCTGGGTTAGGTTAGGTTAGGTTGGGAGAGGCGGAAAGAGTAAATTTTTAGAACGAGAGCTGGCTATGAGTAGTGAGGCTATGCACGATTGGAAGAATTATTTTAGGGAAGTTTATGCGAACTCATTGCTCCGAAATAAAAGGAAGATTGGGAGACCCGGCATGACTGTGGAGATTGACGAGTGCGAGTTTATGTGGATAATAAAAATTATTATCGAAATATAGGGATGGAAATATATTGATGTTTTTTTTGTATTTTTCCAGATATAAAAATGTCGGCTCTTTTGAGCAGATTCTTAAAGATATTGCTTTTCTTCTAAACACTGTATTTCGTCGTTATTATTATTATTATTAGTTTGGTGGTGGTGGTATAACAAAGAAGACCCAATTATTTAATTATTTGTATTTCGAATATTTCCAAAAACTTAATTTTTAGTTATAATAAGGGAATATTAGTTATTAAAATATTCAATTTTCCTTGTTTTTCCTTCTAGAATCATAGTAAGTTGCCTTCATTTATATATTATTGATGCAGGTGAACATCTACAATTTGGACTGAAGAAATCATTGACTGGAAGTCCGCCGATAACATTGATTGGCAACAAATATTTCGCATTTTTAACTCGGGAAGCTACAGACATCATAGTACATGAAAATAATGATCACTTCAATCAAGTTACAAGAACTCAGGTATGTATATGACCTAAGAGGTGACCTAACTGTTATTAATGTTTTTGAAATATTGTACTTTCTATTCATAGTTCATTTTGCCAGCTTGTGCCGTGGTTACAAACAAAAATACTAATCGAAATAGCAAAGAAAAATGTATTGAATACTTTTCAAAAAATGAAGCAGTGGATAAAATTAATTAAAAATATAATAGATAAATATCATAAATTACAAAATTGTGAACGGATTTTTAAAGTTAGTTCGTATAATTCCTATTTTTGCTTAATAATTATACTCATTTTATGTTGTTGTCGATTCACGTATATGGTATTAAAATTGTTCATTTACAAATGATTCGATCAAAGGAATAATTAAAATTTATTTATAATTTGTCAGAAATGAAATTATTCAATCGAATAATTGCATATCGTGTTATTTTTGTTGGTTATTTAATCAATCAATCAAACGTTTCGGTTTTTCTTTCGTTTCAGTTTCACTATGTACAATTGAATTATTAATTTATAAGTTTACTGCCGGTTATTCCTAACTTCCCTCTCCTGTGTCACTTCTGACAGCTTATTTATGTTCCGCGGGCTGTCCAACCTCGACCTTGTTGCCGGTTTTCAACTTTATAACAGGTTCATAGCATACATTATACTTCACATTTTGATTCCAAAGTGACGTCACAATGTACGAGACAAATATGGCGCGTGCCTACGCATTGGCATATCGATATCTCTCATATTCATATAGTTGATATGAGGACTTACTTAGAACACGAATTCGCTTCCGAGAACAATAACAAATCAAAAATAGTCTTCTTAATTGACACAATGCGGATATCGGACTAATTACGAATTACTAATTACCTTTGGCTCGAGACTAATTAACCGACATTTCGCGCACATGTGGGCAATTGAGAGTGTGATTAATAGTTGCTCGCGGGCGTCATATTTGTATTATTTAGAATATTTGCCTGCGGCTCCTATTGAAACCATTATCTCCCTGAATAATTTACATAAGCTAATACGAAACGCTATCCATGTAAGGGTTGATTAACCCCGCTATTACCCAGTATTTGCTTACCGGAAAAAGTCTACAAGAATACTTTTATCAATTAATATTATTAACAACTAAAAATAAGAATAATTACAGAAGCGTATTTTTTGAAAATTAATTACATTTAAGTGATTTTTTTTATTATGGGAATTCAAAAAAACATCGTTTCTAAATAAATACGTCAAAAATTACTCAATTTTATTTTTAATTACATGGTTTTTGGCGGTTTTCAGTACTTCTGTAAAAAATATAAACACTATCCCCTTCAAAAAAAGGCTATAACATAACAAATAATTTTTTTGTATAGGGTGCTAGTGAAAAAATAATAAACGCTTTGGCAGGAGTAAATTGGAACGACAAATTTATTCTCTTCAGCGGAGGATGGGATAAGAATATTAAGAAATGGGTTATAGACGGTTCCAGTATCAAGTTGGAAGCAACAGTTGATGTAGACATTATTGTTAATGCCATTGCAGTGGGAGACAAAGGAGAAGTTTTTGCTGGAGGAAGCGATGGGCACATTGTTCGCGTAGAAGTTCAATGAAACTTACTGATTTAAAGCATCTCAAATGCTTCCCGACTGAAGTCATCTGTATTAATTAGTTTCGCTAATTTCATTTCAATATAACTAATTTTTATTTAGTTCTAACTGTGTTTTATCAATAAAATTATAGCATTAGCAATGCGTTTTATACTTATTTATCGATCAAAATTTCATCTGTATTTTTCTTAGAATATCCCAACTAATTTTTGATAGTATTCAACTATCACTAACTGAGCTATATTGTACAGAACAGTGCAGTGGTCATTACAGTTGTACGGAGTGGAAACTCGGACCTTGAAATGACTCAAATGACCAAAAAATTTGGGATGTGGCTCTATAGAGATATCCTAAAGATACCCTGGACTGACAGAATTACCAACGACGAAGTACTAAGACGCATTGATCGCAAAAAAACAAATCTTAGCGTCGGTGAATTGTTTCATGTTTCAAGAAACACAGAGGCATTTAAAAACGTGGTCGCCAACCATAAGGCATAAGAAGAAGATGTACAGAACAAGACAAAGACCATAATTGCCTTGGTGTTGATATTGATGGTAAAGTTCAACATAGAACTGAAATTGTACATGTCTATTCAATTTTCCTTGGGTAAAGTTAGCTAAAGTCCCAGAAGAATAGACAAACGCTTGGTCATTTTTCGACGAATAATCTATTGTCCGTTATTTAGCTATATTCCGGGAAAATAGGCAAGCGTGGCCAACTGTCTATTGTCCTGGGATATTAGCTAAAATCCCAACTTGTCTATTGACCTACGATATATACATACTCGTAGATTAGGAAATCGATAATTATAAAAGAAGAATGAGTTGAAGATACGGAATCAGAAGAAGTAAACTGTGTTGTTGGAAATATCTCATGAAAAGTTAATCCGCTACTTTCATAGAAATTGTGTGATATTCATTATAGATTTATAAAAAAGTACTTGATCGTAAATATTTATCTGTTAAAACTCATTTTACCATTAACCATACATTTAATATCATTTACCATACCATGTTTTATAACAAAACGGTCGCATATAATTTAGACGTATTCACAGTAACTTAAATGATAAACAGACTCAATAGCAATTCTTACACATATAATGAGACTAGCTTATTCTCGCTTAATTTGTATATGGAAAGCGTTCTCTTTCAATTTTTCAATCTAAAATGGTTTGTTCAAATCTGACTCACAATATCTTGATAGATATGGCAACATTGATGTGAATATGTCAAATCTGACACTGACATCATAGAGTTTGACAGTTTTAATGGTGAACGTACTCAGAACGTGCTATTTTCGTGAGATGAATGGCTATGACTTTTGACGCGGATTAAACAAACAATAGCAATATGCCGATCAACTCGCTTAGACTTTTGGTGATAAAACATAGTGTTTGGCTGGTTTTCCGAATTCAAATCTACTGTCTTGTTAGAAAACATCAATGCTAATAATGCAAGATGGTCATAACCGTTAGATTAAGGCACACTCTGGCATAAGTTCCACTCGCATGACTGTCAAAAAGATTTGTTCGCGTTGTATACCGCATAATTTGATAATCGCTCAAATAAAAGCTCGTGTCGATTATGGATCTACATATGCGAATCCGAAACTATACAACAATCGACTGTATGGGTTTTTCAAGATGATCCGAATCCAACTAAAGTTGTACTTACACGAAGCACTCAGAAGCAAATGGTCGCTTTTTCGAAATAACTGGGCAATGTTCCATTCCAATTCTAATTAGACCACCGCAGTATTCGAAAAAATCAGGGAAAACCAAACGCAGAAGACGAATCCACCACGACAATGAGAGTTCTCACATATCAGTTCAAACAAAAACGTTTTTGAACAGTTGAAACATCGAATTGATGAGTCATCCGTTGCACAATCCTTATTTGACCCCAGCTTCTTCTTATTTGCGCAGATCAAAAATAAATTGCAAGGTCAACGTTTTTCTACATCTGAAGAAGCGATTGATGCGTTAAAATCACATGTTTTGGAGGTACTCAATCGAAATGAAAAAAATGCTTCTACAATTTATTCAAACGCATGTAAAAGTGTATTGATATCAATGAATGCTATTATGAAAACTTGATTGATGAAGGTATTTCTAAGAATTAATCGCATTCTATTCTAGAATACTGAACTCAGTTTATCAAAATTACTCTACCATTTTTCCGGTAAGAAGGAAGATCTGACAACAATGTAAATACCAAAATAATACCGGTTGTATCACAAGACCCTTGAAGTCAAAAAGTTGAAAAAATCGTACTAGTAGTATCCGAGATAATTGAGGCGTTTAGTATATGTATACCACGGAAAAACATTAAATAAATTAATTTTATTATTTATAAATATATAATTGAAACTTACCGCGGTGTAGATGCCACAAGCAAAACTCCCTTTCCTCACCGATCTCCAACAACAGCATGAATGTAAAATGGTCATTTTCTATTCCATTAATTCATTATGAATCACTTGAAAATTCTCGTTTAAATTTATAATTGAGTCCCTAAAAGTTATTTTCACTAAAAATGATCTTTAATTATCGGATGAGTAAACTTCATATTAGAAATCCACACTTAATTCGACGTTTGTTTACATTACAATGTTCGGGAAATTTTTTTATTCCAGAGAGAATTAGAGTTATTTACGAACTCCGGTCACGTAATGCTACAAGATATTCCGAAGTTTATTAGAATGTTTTAGGGATGAATATCTACTAATTTTCTATATATAAAATTTCAACTTGTGATGGAATGAAAATTTGTCATTTTCAAACTTGTAACTACATAAAAATTTATGTTTTAAATGTAGCGAATACAGAAACGGAATGACATTTACGAAAGTACTACGTGAATTTATTTAAAAAATAACATCTTTACATTTAGTGTTAAAAAACTCTCGTATCGGAATTGTCGGCACGGTTATTCTATTAGTGCACGTCTGAAGACTTTTTAGACGCTCATCCGATAACGAACTGAAAGCTACGAAAACTCTGAAAAGCTGATCTGTAGGATGCGCGACAGAGGAGCGCAAGATCGCGCTTCAGGTGGTTTACCATATAATATACAAGATTTTTTAATGATGCCATATACAGGGTGTTTCTATATGACCACGATCTACCACAGAGTTTGTTTTTATGTCTGATTCTCATATAGAGCGCTGTTACAGGGTTCGTAGCAAGTAATTTTGAATGTAACTCTTTCTATATTATATTTATTAAAAAAAACTTCAAGGGAACTCAAAAATCATTTAATTTTACACCAAAAAGGTACTTTTGATAAAACTCGACCGTTTTCGGAATATTTTGATTTGAAAATTATCATTAACTTGAAATTCCTTCTACGGATTAACGAAATAGCATTCATTGATACAAAAATTTAGTATATGTTCGAAGAACAAATTGAGCAGGTTTCATTTTATTGTCCGTCTTTGAAGACAACTTGGTTATCGAAAAGAGCGTCAGACAGTGTGTTCAATATTAAATTGTATTGTTTTGCAAACAATTGATGAAAATGGAACATTGAGCTACATAACCCGCGGGTTGAGAGTGTAAAGCTGATGGTATAAATTCAAAGTTCAACAAAAGTTTGGAAGTTGTTCGTAAAACTGGGTATTTAGCTTGTTACTCTTACAGCTACTTATCGAATCAAAAGTTTGCACAGGTTCAACTTTTATCGAACAAATTGTTTACCCCGGAACTTTTGAATTATCACATTTTTATTAATTGCACTGAATCTCAATAAATGATTCATTTTGATATAGGGACACGAACCCTTACGGGGCCTAATTACTGAGATATAGGGTATTAAAAATTTTAAATCAAAATAATAAGCCATAAATCAAGAAAACCTTCAAGTTATTCCTTAAAATTTGGTGACATAAACAGACTTTATGGAAAATTTAACCAGTGGCGCGCTGTCAGGGTTAGTTGTCACTTTTATCCCCCTATCTTTTACGCCACTGGAGCAAATTCTTTTTTTAATTTTATTTTAAATTGCCTGATTATTTTTAATTAAAAAACTAATAACCTTTCATGGAGCTAAAATGAACGGTGTTGTAGAAATTTGCTTCTAATTAAAAGTCTGCAAGCACGTAAGTAATTTACAAATTAATTAATTATTCATTTAATTTCGAATAATGATTAAGGGTGAGTAGTTCAAAACAAATAAAAATTATTCATAATATAATTGTTCAAACTGTTGGCCGCTTACATCAATACACTTATTACACCGTTTTGTCATCGAAAAACGTGTCGTTGAGAATAAATCTAGATGGGGGATTGAATGGTTTTTGCTGCAGCTTGAATTCTAGCTATTAAATCTTGTTCAGATTCGATGATTGTTTCGTACACTAAGGACTTCATATATCCCTATATAAAAAAATGGATAGGATTTAAGTCAGGTGATCTTTGAGGCCAACAATTGGACCCATCACGATCAATCCATTTTCCCCTAAAACGTAAAAGCGAAACCACAGCGAAATGAACAGATGTTCTATCGTGCTGAAACCACATGTGTGTGTGTGTGTGTAATATTTAACGATATATTCTGCAACAATTTATCCAACATTTCTTCCAGAAAGCGCGTATAAATTGCTCCATTTAATTTATTTGGTAAAATGTAAGGCCCGATTAAGCAATCTCCAACCATACCCACCCATAATTAACCGAATATTTATGCTCAAATCTCCTTTCAAGAACAAAGTGCGGATTTTCTTTAACGCTCTTCATTCTAGCTCCATAAAAGGTTATTAGTTTTCCAACTAAAAATAATCAGGCAATTTAAAACAAAATTAAAAAAAGAGTTTGCTCCAGTGGCGTAAAAAATAGGGGAATAAAAGTGACAACTAGCCCTGACACCGCGCCACGTGTTAATTTTTTCCAAAGTTTGCTTATGTCAAAATATTACTTCACTAAGGAGCTAATTCGTCAACAAATTTGAAAAAAAAATTTGAAGGCTTTCTTGATTCATGGCAAACTTTTGATTTCGATTTAAAATTTTGACAGTTTGACAGTGTCAGATTTGACATATTCACATCAGTTTTCACGTTCGGAGTACGTTCAATATTAAAAATGTCAAACTTTATGATGACAGTTCATGGAATCATAATGTTAAATTAACAAAGTATCACAGCAGGAGTAGAATTAAAACATAACATCAATGAAATATCAACGTATTTAAATTGATGATTCTGATTCATATAAATCGCATACTTACATCAAATCCATATTGCACCATGAATATGAAGAGAAGTTGTCATTGAGTGAATCCGAATCGCAATATCTTATCCTGCTACATTCTTTAGTGGTGAATCAAATTACAACCCCCGTTTTTTTTAGAAATTAACAAAATTTTAGGGAAAAATTGTAAAAAAACTTTATGGAAAAAACTAAAAAACAATATTTATTTAGCACCGCCACAATTAATAAAGCATATTTATCAAATTAAAATGTATTGATTGAAACTACAAGTTTATAAAAAAAATTAGAAAAGTACACAAAATATTTCATTTATCGTAATTCTAATGGAAATATATATATATATATATATATATATATATATATATATATATATATATATATATAATGGAAGAAAAGGAAATATAGGAATGCTTTGAAGAAGACAAAATTAGTGATAGTGAATTATGATACAATAAGAATGCAAACTTGAGAGGAGGAATATCAAAAGATTTCTGATGGAAAAAAGTATAAATAAAGGAGATAGTTTCATCCTGTTGCTAGTTTTTTAGGTCCTTAATAAGAAATGTGGAATGAGAAAGGAAAATAATGAAGAAATCAAAAAATACAGAGTGAGTTTTATGTATGGAAAACCTTAATTATCTCGGATACGACTTGTGCGATTTTTATAAATTTTTTATGTTATGGTCGTATCCATATTGTTATCAGATCTTTCCTTTCCGGAGAAATAATGAGCTTTGTTATTTGAAATGGATCACTCATCACAAGAAACGTGTTATATCTCTAATAATTTATATCCTAACCGAAATCCTATAACCAGATCTACTGTCAGTAAATTAGTAAAAAAGTTTAACGAAACTGGTTCAGTGAAAAATTTATCCAAATCGGAGCGCAGAAAACAAATATTTAGTTGTTTGTGTCCAGTTAGAAGACACACTTAAGTACTAGACAAATACCCAGGGAAGTTGATATTTCGTAAAAAAAATAATTAGGGCGATTTATTTGAAATGACAGAATTCATTATTTTTCCGGAAAAAGGAAAGATCTGAAAACAATGTAAATACCACGTAAAACGAATGAACATAAACAGTTGTAATATTTAATGAAAAAAAAATGATAACTTGAATAGTAATCAAACAGGTAGGTAGATATTAGAAGAAGAATACATAATATGTCTGTCCCCACAATAATATATGGATGCAATTCAGTGAAAAAATTATAATATAATAATAAATAAAAAAAACACTTGTTTCTGATGTCACCTGTCAAACTTTTATATTAATCTTACAGGTACTCATACAAACATTGTTTTCGTTGTTGAGTGAATATGGAGAAAAAAGACTTTGAAGTTTTAATAAAACATAATTTTTATTACCTGAATAAAAGAAACCGACGAGAAGTTACGTAAATATTTTCTTAATCTCCCTGTCTCTTGAGTAAAAGCAAATTCGTTTATGTGTTTTGGGATATTTTCAGTAATCTTAAAGCGATTTCTATCAATGGGGCGGCGAATTAAGTTTATATCTCTTATAGTTGAATGCTCCTTATACAATGATTCAACAATTTCGAATTTACTATCTTTGCAGGTCTTTGCTTTACACCCTTTTACTGAGCAGCGCCAAAGAATTTCGCCACTTTTTTAAATATAAAATTATTATTTACAAGCAATTTATTTCCCCGATGACTTAGCATACTACAAACGCCATTTTCAAATTGTCACAAACCCAAACGAATTTATTATTTTAATTTGACAAAGGATAGTAGCAATATTGGGGTTCTTAGCTTTTCCTACTTTACAAAGTAGGAATTCCAGGTAATAACCTGACTGAATCCCGTACGATGTACTCTCACTACCTTTTCGTTCAACTGAAATATTTTCGTCCCGAGTTGGCGCAACCCTATTTCAAAGGATTAAAAATCATCAGGAGTTGTATCGCACCTGATTAGTAGGAACAAATAATGAATAATTTAAAAAGTAGGGAGAATAGTGGAGGTATATAAACGAGGAAAAGGCGAAGAGAAACACCAAGAATGGATTGGCAGGGTTGGGATCATGAAGCAACAACTTTGAAGGAAAAGGAAGATGCCAGGAATTAAAAAATCTGAAAAGCAGACTCTCCATCTAAGAGAGAAATTTAAGTTGACATTTCTGGAACCGTTGGTGATTTTCATAATGAACACACTGTTTACACCACCACTATACCAATTACACTGTCTGACGCGCGTTTTGATACCCAAGTTAACGTTTTCAGAGAAGGAGGTTTATTTTCAGTCTATGAAGACGATAATTTGGTTATCGAAGCGCAGATCATACAGTGTAAATGTGAATGTTGGTGAAGGTGAGGAAGGAAGTTTATTTTCAGCCTTTGAAGCCGATAACTTGTTTATCGAAGCGTGCGTCAGGCAGTGTATTTGTTTGCAGTGGTAGTGTTAACAGTGTGTTTAGTAAAAAAATATGATATATGATATGATATGGAATTATAATTCCAATCTTGTACTCTTTTCTAATTTTTGAAATTTTATTAATTTCATTTCATTCCAAACAACCTTGTCTAACATGAAATTATGTTCCAGGAAATTAAAGGTTGTCCTATAGGCTGAAAATTTATTTACTTTTCCTGATTCCGACAACTCAGTCGATAACAGAAGTATTTTCAAACGTAAATACAAGCCCCTCCCCGAGGAGCGGTGGCAAATAGAATTGATGAAAATCCTTCCACAATTCCAAGCTCCTTGTAATAGTTTTCTTTCAAGAAATCCATGTATTTTTCAACGTTTTCTGGAGATAATAGTGACACTGTACACCCGCCCCAGCCTGCTCCTGTCAATCTTGTACCGAAAGTGTAGTTTTTCGATAATTCCACTAATCTAATAGAGAAAAAAAATTCAATTGTAATTATGGAATAGAATTATTATTGATAGCAATGTAGTTTATTTCGTATTGTATTTAATAAACAAAGGTCAATAATTTGATATATGAGATTTTTTTTTACTTTTCAATATTATTTCATATTTTCAATAAATAGAATGAGAAAGGAAAATAATGCAGAAAATAGAAAAAACAGAGTGAGTTTTATGTATGGAAAGATTCAATTATCTCGGATATGACGTATCTATATCGTTGTCAGATCTTTCTTTTTTCTGGAAAAATAATGAACTTTGTCATTTCAAATGGATCACACAACACAAGAAACGTGTTTTATCTTTAATAATTTATATCCTAACCGAAATCCCATAACAACTATTGTCAGTGAATTAATAAAAAAGTTTAAAGAAACTGGTTCAGTAAAAGATTTATCCAAATCGGGGCGCATCAACTGAAAACAAAGAAGATAACTTGGTTATCGAAGCGCGTGTCAGGCAGTGTATTTGTTGGTGTTGGTGAAGGTAAGGAAAGAAATTTATTGTATTTGATACATCAATAACTTGATATGAGATTTTTTTACTTATTTCCAATATTATTGTGCATATTTTCACTAAATTGGTTTTCTATTTGCATATTTGGGTTTCCTTAGTTGAAAACCAACTGACCGCCCAATAGACGTTTCTGGCGGCTATTGCTTGTGATAGTTCATCACAGCAGAAGCCACTTTCATTATTTTTCTTTCCTGAAGCTGTAACATAATCTTGAGAAATGGCCGATGGCCGTTTTTAGTTGCCCACCCAATACATTCTTCTCTAGTAGAGATAAATTTTATTTCTATTGTTCATTTCAGGTATTAATATGTATACCAAATACGTCTAAAAATAATATGGAAATATTGAATATTTATCGCCCAAACAAATTTGACTATCTAAGACCAAGGAAGAATTAAATTATAACAAAACTTACCTGTCCAATTGAGGATGGCTACACTCGTATAGTTCTTTGAGGCTTTCGTGGCTTTCTGACATGAGTCGTCCTAACGTCGGTAAAACTTGATCGTTGAATCCATCGCCTTCCGCGTTATCTCTGGAACACACTTCTATAAATGTTTTCACTCTAAGAGCCTCTGGAAATATACAAGAAATAGGGATCATTTATTAATCTCTTTAAACGATAATTTATGATTATGATTTACAGAGCACTAAAATAGTTATTAAGACACTAAAGTAATACTTTTTGTCACGAGGCTAAAGACAAGTTGCCGCGGCTAAGTGCTCAACATCTAACCCCGTGGACTCATCATCTCCACTATTTACCAATGAAAACATCGAATCGTAAACATAAATGCATTTCTATTGGTGGAAGATGTCGGAAGGCGTACACAATTTCACTGAAATATTCCTGCGATAAGCAGTGGCATGGCTTGGTGAGATTTATTTAATTTATACATTTCTTTAAATAATCTAATCTATACTGATTATCTAACTGCAAAGTGTTATTATTCGAGTGTATTTTACACTCATTATAATGGTAAACCGTTGGTTATTCAGATGTAAAAGTCACAGCCTGAAAAATGAGCCAGGAATATCGTTTCACAGGTAATTAATATCTGGACGACCACTTAAGAGATGGATGGACAGCTGGCAGTCCACCTCCCAGGAACTGATACAGAGGAATCTGCAAAACTAACAGATCATGAGATCTTAAAAATGAATAAGAAGAAGAAGGTAATTAATAATTCAAGTATGCATCCTGAACTATTGAATATTATTGTTTGGAAATAATTTCCACTCTGATATGCCTACTAAACATAAGAAGATATTGAAGCTACTTTCATTTGTTATTTCAATAATTTCAACTCAAAATGTATCTTGTGGTAATCAAGAAGCTTTACTGAAGATTTGGAAAGAAGAAAAACGTGTAAGGATAATATGAAAATTGATAGTTGGGAATCAACAGTAAATGATCAAATATTTTAATCAAATGTGGTTCTTCCACAAGACTGATACTATGTTAAACGTTCGTTTGGTTAATGAGGAAGTCCCCATAATTTTTTTTGAACTGCCTAAATATGTTCAACTATCAGTGGTAAGTAATTACTTTTAAGAGAATTCTAATGAGAAATTTTCTGCACTGTTTCAATAAAATGTATGTCGAAATCAATAAAACTCTTCAGATTTTGAACTCATAAAAAAATTGATCTTCAACAGTTCCCTCAACTATAATCACATCCCCAGAAACCTCTAGAAAAAAAATGTTGAGGAGAAAGCTCTTCCGTGAGAAAATATGAATAAGAAAAAAATCTAGATTTATTTAGAGATTTATCTTTGAAAGTATAGATGCCAATAAAAAATATTGTCAAATATTCGTTAAAAATTGGTCTTTAAAACATTTCTTCAAGTTATGCCGTCGTAATCAAAAATTCAAAGGACATTAATATCCACTTATACGTTAAAGTTAAGGAATAGAAAGTTCTTTTTACAAAGTTATATATAAATTGCAAATTATTTAATTTCAATATACTAATTGCGTACTTCTAAATCACTACTAATCTGATTCAACAAAATGAGTAATTTGAAATTCTTTCAAAATTCGCTTCATCTTGATTATATATCAGGTAAACTCATTTTTTTCCTAATCAATTTAAAACTAACTCACCATTAAAAACATGTAACGCTCTTTGTCGCAGTTTGAAAGTTTTGATCTGTTTCGTGTTAGGCGTGAGAGATGTCGCTTCGAGCGCCTGAAAAGACGTTCCAAGTTCGGTCACGATCTCATCTATAGTATAAAGCTGTTCGTGTAAAGTCGATTCGACGAGGGATATCATCTGGGAGAGATTAAGAGATAGAGCCTGTTGAAGTTCCGATAGACGCTTTATTTTCGTCCAATCGACGCCTTGTTTAAAGGCCAATATCTGAAAATGATGAAAATTTGAATATCCCATTTTAAATACACTGAAGTGCACAAGAAAAAGAAAAAAAAACATATGTGCGCAGCTTTGGAATTTTCGATTTCATTTATCAATCCTTCCATAATGTTTTTATAAAATTTGTAAATATAATAATAAGTCACAGCTTTTGAGGAGAATCATTTCGTATCACTCCATTCAAAATGCAAAATTTTTGGGTATCGAATTCAATTTTTAACCGGAGTATGAAATCAGTAAAAAAAATCAGTCGAGAAAATTTTAGTAAATGTAGTGGAAATCGTCTTGAGCTAAGACCTTGACAATAGTTGCGCGGATGTTATTAAAGTGAGACCCGAAAAGTCCAATGTCAATTGCAGAAGACAGTTATGTGAGGAATAATCAATATTTCATAAATACTTCCGACACTCATACCAAATTAAGGAATGAAAAATAATGTTTACTGCCCATATAAAATTCGGTAAATATCTAACAAACCGTCAGTCCACGTGGACATTTGTCAATGAAAACAACGAATCGTGAATATAAATGCATTTTTATTGGGCGAATTTGTCGGAAGGCGTATGTACACAATTTCTTTGAAATATTCCTGCTAGACAGTCTGCGATAAGCAGTGGCGTGGCTTGGTGAGATTTATTTAATTCATACAGTTCTTTATATAAATATGAATATGGCGTTCTTTAGACCATCGGCGAATAAAGAAAATGAAAGACATTAATAAAGATTTAGATATACAGACACAGCCAGTTATTTTAAATATAATCGAATGTTTGAAAAAGGAAAATACTCATCAATCTGATAATGAAATCATAATAAGAATTGCTGAATTAACTAGCTTAAATAAATATTCTATTTATCAAGTAGTCATGAAAGAGGTTGCTGTGGATCATTGAAAAAAATGTAAAGAAAAAAATTTCATCGAATTAAACAAAATATACATAAAAAATGGATCGAGAAATTCAGTTCTGATTTTGCAGCTTTACATGCCTATATCTCAGGAACGAGGAGATATATAGTTTTGTTGATAAATAAGAAGTAAAAAATTGAAAAATTTCGAAAAAAGTGATGGGGTCAAAAATGTAGTTTAAAAAATTTTCATACAATAATAAAGGTTTTAAAAGAGGTTTTCTGGCACTTTAGAGTTTTTGTAGGTTAGGAAAAATCATATTTCAGGTTCATCGAAGGTAATTTCCTACTCGGCATTTTTTTTTAGAAGTTTACCTCTAAATTTCAAGTCTTTTTTGAGTTATAGGCAAAAATGCACTGTTGAAAAAATCCAGTAATACGAAATTCGCTTCTTGTAAGAGTAATTTTGAGATGAGAAAAAAATCACACGGAACCTTCTTTGTAGGAAATTTTTTGAGCTACATTTTTGATCCCTTCACTTTTTTCGAAATTCGGCATAAAGTTATTTATAAAATTCAAAATTTTGAAATACTATCAAAATGAGATAGATTTTGCAAAATATATGCGTAAAGATTTTATTGAAGCAAAAAAGAAATAATTACTACAAAGAAATTTGATGCTTGGCATACCGTGTTTAAATCAACAAAGAACTTGAATAATTATAACTTAATTTAGTTAAGTGCAGGATACAAAATAAAACGCGAAAAAAAAGAAGAAGAAAACAACATGATGTTTGAAGGGAAGGCAGAAACTTGTAAGGAAAGAATTCTGCGACCCACATAACCTAGGAGAACATGAGTTTCCTAGCACACTAAAATATAAACTAGACTGAGATGTTGTGGGGCGTAAAGTTGCGGTAACACAGGAAATATCTATCACCCTTCTGGACAATAATATCCATCACATTGTCGTTATCAGTGGAGATTTTATTTATATAATTGCCAAACCGTGACATTCAATTTCCAAGTGAGGTGTTTAATATCTTTACGGTCGATAAATTCACTTAAATTAAATAAGTGCTTGTTTATCCGTTGTCGCTTCTTTCCGTCGAAATGTTATTTCCTACGAAAATCCAGATAAATCCCAGAAAATACACTGCTCTACTGAGCTCGAGAGAAATTATAGAATTTTGGCGTCAATTAGTCTTAATAAAAAAATGTACGAATTTAGGATGTATTTTACCTCTGAACAAATACGATATAAATCTTTCAGTTATTTGACGTTAAAATGAAAATTAATTTTACACAATATCTTGTAAGCCCTATGAAATTAAATAGGTAGGTATATGATGTTAGTAAAAGCATATTTCAAAAAATAAATTTCCTAATAATCCACGTTATTTTGTTCATATATTTTCCAAAATGGACTTAAACCGTTTTAATGAATAAACACTGAACTTATCCTCTGACCACGGGTATCAATGAACATTTTGCCTTTTCAACTAGCTACTTAGATGATGTCTCTATTGACAATACAAGTTTGGTTGTGGGCATGGAGCAATACATTACCGAAGTGTACACTTTTTAATATATTTGCCAAGCTTTCAAATAACTGAATATTCAGTAAAATCAAAACAATTTATCAACAAAACTATATAAATAGCTGTGCTGGCTGATGTTGTCTTCAGTTCGGATTAGAGTCGTTACGCCGTCGGGAAGAAACGCAAAACGTCAAAACTAGGCAGCGGTTACGACCCTCTCCTTACAATAGAGACGTTAGTGATGACATCATGTTTTTCAAAGGAAAAGTATTTCAATATTCAAGAGCGGCAATTTAAGAACATAATTTAATAATAGTAGTAGAAATGTCGGTATTAACTCAACTTTTTTGCAAATTATTATTTGAAAAAGACCGAAACCGGTCTTTTTTGTTTTAAAACGAAGTTTCAATTAAAGGAAACCTAAAATCAAAACAATTTATCATCAAAATTATATAAATAACAGCGCTTGCAGATGTCTTTAGTCCGTATTCGAGTCTTTGCGCTGTCCGGAAGAGACGCAAAAACTTCGAAACTAGGCAGCGGTTACAACCCTCTCCTTACAATTGCGCGCCCTTAGGGATGTTCATTTCATCAGAATTGTCTATTACATTGCGTTTTTCAGAGGATAGTGGTTTTCTCATTTGAGGAACGGCAATTTAGAAACTATTCTTTAAAAAAAAATAAAAATCAATTCACCACCATTCTCTATTAAATAATGAATTCCACGATAATGAATACATAAGTATTGAAAGGGAATACAAAATAAAAAGAGCATTAGAATGAAAAAAATTGAAGAAAAACATCAAGGCGTATCCATAACTTCATCATAGTAATCCTTAATAACAAATCTGAATTTGCATTTTCACATGTCTCGGCATTGTTTGACTGAACGTTCGTAACGATGAAATTTCAGGGTTTTTAACCCATAAAGTAACACTGAATTCAAACATAGCACAACAAGACACTGCACTGGTAAGAAGAAAAAAATGTACGAAATTTTCTCGAAGCAGTGTATTATAGAAATGTAACAGTTTGAAGTTGTTTTATTTTAGAATTCAAAGGGTAATGGTATTGTTAAAGTTCTGTGTTTTCAGTTTACAACTCATTGAATATTCAGCACAAAGTTATTCGAAAAGTTAAACGGGCCATAACAGTGAAGTTTCATTTGCGATTATTCCGATCAGTAGGAGGTGTTGTTCAACATGAGAAGCTCCTGATTTTTTCTCCATTACTTCAGTAGATAACGACTTTTTGACGATCAACTATGGATATTTCGCTAAGATGAAAATAGATATAAAAATAGATAATTCCGGATACTCTTTCAATAAGGATTAACAAAGTAGAGGAATTAATTTGGTTATTCAATAAATCAATCCAATACCTCTCACAAAATGGTAATTTATGTCCACCGGAAATAATTGCAGTGAAAGGTTTAATTGTTTCAATGACTTCATTCTTATCCCAATATGACTATCATAGGTTTTCCCCCTCGCCGGAGTTGTGTTGGGAGGAAATGATATGTACTCCCAAAAGGAGTATTTTTGCAATTTTACGGTAATGTCTCTTAAAGAACTCGCCATATCGAAGACATGATTATCATAAAAGTTAGAACATACTACTGCACATCAATGTTGGACCAGTTTACAACATTTTTGGAATATTGTCGTTTTAACTTCAAGTTTCTCATAATATCATCTACACCAACCCATTTATCAATAAAAAGGTTATTATAGTAGTTATATATGAATAAATTATACGTAGAAAGGAACCAAAAAGTAAACTTGTTCGGCCAACCCTCTCCGTACAGTTTCCCCTTTAACCCTTTGAAAAGCACTGGTGAGTAAAGCTACCACAAAAGTTCTTTCGCACCTTCTTCATTGAGATTTTATTATATTCGTTTATTGTTAAATTAGATTTTCGTTATAAACAATTGTAAAAGATCTCAGAAACAAATACCACGCCAGAAGTGGATGTGACACACCGTCTACACTCTTAAAATAAGATAAGAAGATGATATGAAGCTGTTGGAGAAAAATGAATCACTTTCCGAAGAAATCAAACTTCTCTTCGAGCATAACACTTGACATGAAGATATTACCAAACTGACCACCGATTTTTAATAACACTCTATGGGGGTAGGGAAGGAAAAACTTTGGATAAATTGCGATTTGACAGGTTTTCTAAAGCACTTATGCAGTCTAAGTTCAACCTGGCATTCGTACCACCAACATCCGAAGTAGCTCTCCAACATTGCTTGAGAACATATCTATCAGATGGATCAGCTCCACTAGGGCTAGCAGGTTTCAAAGTTTGGTATTGATCATGTTACTACCTCCAAAGAACCAGCTCCCTACGTGTGTGTTCAGATCATTGCTTCATAAGCTTTTTTTGTTTCATAGATCATTCTCAAAATTTTTCTGGATCCGGTAGACCACCTGCAGCTATATTTACTATCAATTTCCAAATATCGATGAATAGATGATAGAAACTTGCATTGTGGCTGAGTTTCAACCACGAATTAACAGTTTTCGAGAAAAAAAAGATGAGAATTTATTGCTTCATAGGGTTAATTATTCAATCATAAAACGATCTAAACAAATTTTCAATTAAATCTCAATTGATTGTGTTGTGAGTGATTGAAATGAAGTTCAACTTTAGTTTTTTGACTCACAGTACAAGTACCAATCAATTTTCACAAATTTCATTCAGAAAACTTTTAATGAGAAGGATTTACTTATGGTGTGGCAACAAATTATGATTATTGGGCTTGACTTTTGTAAGCAATTACCGCAAATCTCCCCCTTCTGTGATATTCAATCAATCAAGTTCCTAACAGTACGAAAACTTTTTTCCCTTTTGCACAATTCCCCACAGTCCAGTATATTTTTCGAGTATTTATATCTGCAGCCAATTTTTTATACCACATAAAGTATACAAAGCTTGTGTAGAACACTTACAACAGTGGAGTACCGAAAAAAGAAACAGTCTGACATTTGGTGTACCGATGATTTTGGGAGAAGCCAAAAAATCACAGTCGTAGTAAGTAGACGTATCCTAACTCAGTATTTGCAAGACGCACCCACCTTCACTCACAGAGAATGTACTGAATCCAATATTTCATCAGCTACTAGAGCTCTCTGAGGAGGAGTGGTGTTTTTCTGTTCACCCCCAATCTACTAATGAAAATAACAGTGTTTATGAAGAAATGTCATCAATTCCTCAACGTTTTATCGCAAGTGAATTAAAGAAGTTTCTGAGTTACTAGCTTCCAGAATGAAGGAGAACAATTTACTGGAAAAAGGAATCGATATTCCTTTTTATCGTACAAGGGAAAATTATCTATTACCGTTCTTTTCTCAAGAAGACAATCTTGTATTTTGTTATTAAATTAGAGGACTTCTTCTCTCTTCAGAAAATTGGCGTTCTTGAATAATTTTCTGATGATTGGCGGCTATTTCTGGAGAGCTCTAACCGAAGTTTAGAATGTGTTCAATGGGAACAAAAACGAAAGAACAATACAACACTATAGGTATTGGAAAGTCTGTGTGAACTTGAAAATGGTAGATATTCCCCTTGGACACCAAATATCCTTGCTTCCATTGCCTCTGGGATAGCATTGACGAAGCACATCGCTGGGATAGAAAAGAAAGCATGGATCTCTGAGAACAAAATATCATTAACAGCCCATTACTTGAACGACCTCCCCTTCATATTAAACTGGGCTTTGTGAGGCAGTTTGTGGAGGCTCTTGATAAAAATAGATCATGTTTTGGATACCTAGGTGAAAAAATCTCTCAGCTGAGCAAGGAAAAAATTAAGACAGAAATATTTGACGATCCACAAATAAAGCAACTCATTAAATATCTTGTCTTCGTAATAAACAGAAAAGCCTGACTTTATTTCTTGCAATTGCCAAACATTTTTTAAGACGAAGATGCTTAACAGTTTCAAATTCCTTTGGTGTAACCACTTGGATCATTTTCCAGAAAACTTAAAGTCACCAATGAAGAGCAGGGTGAAAGATTCCAAGATATTATTATACCACTATATTATACGACTGAGGTTCAAAAATCAAAAAAGGATCTAGTATAAATGTGGCATTCTAGAATGTCGAAGCTTCCGAAGTGTTCAATGAGTAACTGGTGAGTAGATGGTCATCAAAGACTGTTTCTTATGTCTTTCTATTTCTATAATATCTTTAAAATGATAATTTTTGAAAAAATGAGCTGCTGGGCAAAATCTAATTCCATATTTTAGTTCAAAATACTAATTCTATATGAAATCAGCTGCAAAAATTCAGGCACCAAAAATACTATTGACCAGTTTTTATTAAAACTAACCCTGAATTCATTTGACTCAAAATGAATTCAAGCATAAAAAGACAAGCGTTTACTCAATAAACTCATTTTTATGGTATGCTCTATCTCTCAGTTACAAATACTGATGAAAATTATTAAGAGGTTGTCATTTTATTGAATGTGTGTCGCTAACTCAAAACCTCAACAATAAAGAAACGTCAAACTTGATAATGTCTATTCTACACGTCAAAACTTAGAAGTCAGTACGGAAAAGTAGATTTCAAAAAGTTAGTTCTGATGCACGACATATTTTCTACCCTATCATCTTTTTTCATGAGACAAAATAGACATAGGGTGAATTAATAACGAATTGACAGTTTTTACTATAAAACTTTTAACTGAATTAAGATGTTTTAGGGAAAATATTTCTTTAATATAAATCAGAACGAGAGCCGTTTTAAGAAATTTCACTTGCCTGCGCTGCTAATCGGCACTCAATCACTCTACAGTTGAAATCTGCGGTTGCTGCTTTATTCATACTAATTAAACTGTGTGCAATTACGAAAGTCGCCCTTCCAGGTAAAGTAACATCTGTTGATCGTAAGGGGTTGAATTCTATATGTTTCGCACAACCTAAAACAGGAAAATAAGTCTTTTTGATATATTACTTGTTTTAGTATAATTTTTTTTCCAAACTATTTTTCAAATAATTAGATAATGGAGTGAGAGGAATTTGGATACTTGAAACAATCGGTCGAAAAGGTCAGCTTTGTGCAGTTTTGGCAAACCATATATTTTAAGAGGTATGACATTCCGAATTTCCAATTTTTTTGCGAAATAAAAACATCGAATTAGATCATTATTTTGTTTTTCCAAACCTCCTTATCCAATTATCAACCCATAACATTATGCGTTCCCCAAGGAAGTGTCCTGAACTCTTATCTATACCTTATGCATACTGCTGATATTCCAACTACCGACGATACTCTAATCGCTACCTTCGCAGATGACACTGCAATAATCTCTTGAGATGCAGACCCCACAAGAGCATCAGAAAGCTACAATACCACCTAACTATTCTACAAGAATAGCTATATTAGTGGAGAATAAAAGTCAACTCTGACAAATCCACACAAATCACGTTCACCATAAAACGAAGTGTCTGTCCGATTCCAGTGAAAATCGAAGTCAAATACCTTGGACTACACTTGAACCAAAAATTAAGTTGGAGGAAACACTACAAGCTAAAAAATCACAACTAAAGCTTCAAAATATAAACTGGCTGATCGCAGTTATCAATGGAAAATAAGATACTTATGTACAAAATCATCCTAAAACCAATATGGACATATGGCTTAGAGCTATAGGGTTGCAGTAAACCATCGAACACCAAGAAACTGCAAACTTTTCAATCTGAAATACTTCGTATAATAGCTAATGCTGCATGGTTTATTAGCAACCGCGCATTACACACAGACCTCGGTATTCCAACCATCAACGGAGTTATTCAGACAGCAGCGATAAGAACCAAAAACCGCAACGAAAACCACCAAAATTCACTAATATCCAAGCTTTAAACTGATCCACTGAAATAGAGAAGATTGAAAAGACGCTGGCCAGAAGATCTCATAGAGTTATCTACGGAGACCCATCAGTGGATGGTGCCCCTGCCTCAAGTCATTTAGCAAGAAACCATATCATTTACTTATTACTCTGTTTTTTTAAATTAGATTGTACATTTGCAATTAAATTAAAAAAAAAAAAAGTTTTTGATAAGAATTCGTAGGGTCTTGTTTAATTTTCTTGTAAGTTGTGTTATCGTTTAATAATTTCATCATTTTGTTCTTATAAACTTCTGATTTCAGGATTTCAGTTTTATTAGATTTATTTACTTTCAAAATTTTGAGATGTCTGTTTTGACTGAAAAATTCTTTGGTTTTAGTTATATTTTGAAGTTTGATATTGCTGTATTGTTTTTGTTTTTCAATATATTTTCATAATTATTAATAATTATATAAGATAATACTTTATTCACTTCATTTGGTATGTCAGTATCAGTTAAATTTTCGATCCATTTTGATTTAATTTAATTTGTATTTTAATCAAAAGGTTGTTGTTTCAATATTAGGTTATAAATTTTTTCTTTGCTTTGCATCTTTTAAAAAGTGATTTCTCGACATTTTTCTCAAAATTTTTGTAAAATATTAATAGAAAATAGTTTACTTATTTCAATTATTATTTTTTTCAATTTTCAATTTTTTATTAGCGTTGTTGACTCTGTGACAAATAGTTGCATGATTTGAAAAATAAGCTTAGTATTACGTAATTTTGATATTCATTCTTCAAGCGACAAAATTTTATTTGTGATAATTTCAAATTTAGAAATGTAGGTATCAACTTATCTTTTTTGTATTTGAGTGAAAAAGATTTTTATGTTTTGCAATTTTGGATAATGTATTATGCCCTCTATGACTTATCCAATGTCTCACTTATGAAGCTACGAGCCTTCCTTTTCTTCCACTCGGCTTTAAGTTCAGGACATCAAACTACACCACATCCTGCAATGTTTCTTTATACATTATTTCATGTGTTTTGTTTTTTTTTGTAGTTTGAGCAATTGAATTTTCAACTAGTTTAAATGATCCTTTTCAGTGTTTATCATTCTCTTGATCAGATTTCACTCTAATTCATCGCTGTTGCGGAGAATCATGGGTGATAGCAATTATCTTGATGTGTGTTGACTCTTAGAAAGTGGTATAAAAGAAAATATTTGGTAATTATTTAGTTTAGGTTGCATACGCCCGATTTCCTTGAAGTTGTAGTATGTTATGGAGAAAATTATGCTGATTAATTTAATATATAGGACGCGAAAATCATTCCTTCACATACTTTTTCGAAGTTGAAAATTTAGATAGGTTAGGTTGGATTAGGCTCATACTGAAAATATTGAGTAACTTTGGCGAGATATTCAATATTAATGTCCCGAGTGCATGTCAAATTGTCGAAGTGCATTCGCGCACTCGAGGAAATTATGAGACAATTTGACATGCACGAGAGGGCATTTTGGCAGACTATTTCCTGAGAAAAATTTAATTTAAAATAAACTTAATTCTGTGTTTAAAATTTGTTATTCTTTAAATTATACCGTAGTTGACGATCATCATATTGGCATTGAATTGGTATCTACGGTAACTTATTGACAACAGTTTTGTTCGTGAAAAAATATTTCAAAATGAGTTTACGTTTTGGGCAGAATTCCACGCAAGTAATAGACAATAAGAAGTGGTGGAAGCAGCATAGAAACACCATCGTCGGCCTCCAGTAAAGTTGTATATTCTAATTGCATTTTCAACAATTGTTCCTTTTCTTAAAATATAAAATTAAAACCAAATGATGTTTATTAATCCTAGACGAAAATTTGGCACTAGTGCAAATTATCGATAATTTGCACTAGTGCAGTATTATCGCTGAAATTTGATCGTTGCTAGGTAAACATAAAATATTACAGCTTTTTGGTTGGCTTAAATTTTTCGAAGGAAATAGTCGTGATAACATACCTCGTTATGGAAGAACTAGTTCTCATTTCGTCAGTATTTTGGGCAATTTCTATTTAAAAGACAGTATTGAAGCATTTGTTGACGAAATGTCACGAATGTATCTAATAGAAATTGATGATTATTTGTACGTGTAAATAAATGATTATTGTTGAATTTGATTTGTGTCATTACATTAGTCGCAACTAATTATATTTGATGTTGGCGAGGATTGGAGGCGGGGGGAAGTGTTGTCAAAAGATAGTCTATATAGTCTAAAGATAGTCTATAGTGTACATTTTCCAATGTTCAAACTATAAAAACTATGTGAAGGAATGTTTTCCGCGGCCAACTTTTTCAGCATAAAAATCTGTATAACATACTAAAATTTCAAGGAAATCGAGCGTATGCAACCTAAACTGAATAATTACCAAACATTTTGCTAACATAAAACAGATCGAAAGAAAGCCTTTAAATTATTTTGTTTATCAGAGAAAGTGACAATAATAATTAACAAAAAAAAAATCAATACCAGGTCGAATAGAATCTCGATATTCTGGTAAATTAATGTAGGGAAAAAACTAAATATCATTTAAGCCGTTGTCTACATTCGAAATGAATATTGTACATAAAAATTTTAGATCTCTGTATATATGAATCCGATTGTGACCTTCAAACCACAGTAACCAGTACAAAGAGAAACAAGATTGATTCATTTCTGTAATTTTTTTTGTTGTAATTACGTCTTACGCTGAGAACGAAATAGGTTAAAAAGTTAAATTCATTCAATACGAGGTCTGGCTATTAAATAATGATACTACGGGCCTAGATGGCGCCCTAAACGGGTGATGCAAAAGATCTTGTCTATGCGTGTCCAAAAACACGTTTCCGTCACTATTATAGTATTTGTCTGTCAATATCAAATTTCTCGTTAAATTGAAAAAACTCTGGGAACAATTCTCTATCTCGTTCGCGTGTTTTTGAGTGGCTTAAGCGCTTTATTGAGGGCGGAGAGAGCACTGAAGATGACTAGCGCCCAGGTCGCCCTGTGACTGTTTCAACCCCGGATACAGTGATCAAAATCAACCAAATTAGAGCGTGCAGATAGTCGAATGAGCATCCGGACCATTGCCGAGGCTGTAAACGCCGATAAAGGAACGGTTAGAAAAATTTTACACATAACAAAAGTCTGTGCGAAGTTGGTGCCAAAAAATCTGACTCTTAACCAAAGGCTCTTGCGTCTACGGGTCTGCTCAGATTTCCTTGAAAAGTTAGAAAAGGATCTGCTTTGAAAGAAACCCGATTGGAGTCGATGGAAGCGATAAAGCAAAAACGGCAGAGTTCCTGAAGGCACTCACCAAAGAAGTTCCAGCACTTAGATCAATGGAAAAAACGTATGGAAAGGTGTGTGGCGAGGGAAGGGGAGTATATTGTAGGCGAGCATTCGAATGTAGAATAATTTTTATAATAAAACCCATTTTCGTAACCAGTCTCGTTATTTAATAGCCAGACCTCGTATTCTTCACGTTTGTTTGTTATTTGCTTGTTTCTGGATTTGAGTATGATTATCAAAATCGCGTTTATCATATACAATTCCCATCCCACACGGTCTAGACGTATATAACAAATTACATCTAATTGACAACTATCCGTTAATATTTTTTAGATTCGAAAATAATATTGTTCTATTTGCTTTTTTAGGATGTATAAACGTAAACCAATTTCATGAACAATATAGTCCCTCATCATAACTTCAAATTTCCTAGAGAGAGAGATAGAAATATAAGCTTTATTGTCACTAGAAAATTTTTACAATTATATGGACCGAGCTAGATAATTTTAGAATTATTACAGTCTCTAGAGTGGTAAATTATAGAATTCAGCCACATAATAAGATCTTTCAAGCAGAAATGCCTTTGTAAATCTCTAAAATTATCAAAAGCCATTATTATTTCAGAACCGAGCTAATTGAATAATTTTTTCGCACTGAAGATAATGGAATTTTTCACCAGATTAGAATATAGTCATGTAAAACTTCTTTCTTCTAGTAGGGTAGGGATGCATAGGTCTCTCAGTTGAGTTGTGAAAGTGTTTGCGAATCAAACAAACAGATTCTAAAATGAATAGATCGGGAACAGTTAAAATTTTGTATTTTTTTTTAATAGAATTGACAATACGTTCTACTACTCAAACCATAAATACAACGAATGGCTCTTTTTCGTAATCTGAAGATAGATTGTGCAAACTACAAGAACTCCAGTACGAATAGTAAGTTGTTAAAGCAGTACGAGAATCAAGCTGTTCAGTCACAGATTTAATGGCAAAGCAAGCAGATGTTAATTTTGTCGTCAGGATTTCTATATGTACAGCCCATTGAAGGTCACCGTCAATATGTAGACCAAGAAATTTGATCGAATTTAAGGATCGTATAAGTCATTGTTGAGTTTTAGAGGTTTTAAAGCTCCTTTATAGGATAAAACTAGAGTTTTTTCAGTGTTTAAACAGAGGCACCGTTTGCATGAGACCAGGATTTAATAGTTATGGGATCATTGCCCATGGTCGAATGAGAGCTGGTATATCTGGACCACTCCAGTGAATTGACCATTGATTCGTAGGTCTGTGAGATCATTGATGAAAATCAAAAAAAGAACTGGACCCAAGTTTATTAATAAGAATTTTATGATCAACACAATCGAAGGCTTTAGCGAAATCACAAAAAACCGAAGCCGTATAAAATTTATTTTTAAGTGAGAATAGAAAACAAAGCGTCATTAGTGCATTTATTAGGTAAGAAACCAAATTGTTGAGCTGTCAGGATTTTATGTTTTAAAAGAAAAAGTAATAGACAGCTTTTCATTAATCGTTCAATTAGACTTTTTCATATATTTATGTTTCTAAAAGTTCTTAATAAGAAAATATTTTGATAAAGACTTGAAGAAAAGTCGAAACGTCAAATTTTATCTTTCTTTCTATCTAAAACAGAAGAGACCTAAAATTAAGAACATTTGGAAACAAAAACTATTTCTTTCAACGACTTTAGGTTATAGTTAGACTGTAAACCGGAATCATAGAACACTAACATCCAATATGATAATGTAATTCACGTTAAAATAGTTTTAGAACCCATAATAAAATGAACTATAAAATTTCACAGATATACCCTCAATAAAACTCTCTAACGAACCGATAAATACGAAACATTATGTAAGTACTACCACAAGCATGAACTATTGATCATCCTGGATATTAACTTCAGTTTAACAGCTCGTAATAAACTAGATAATTTCATGAATTTTGAAGTACAATAATAAAAAGGGTGGATAGTTGAAAAATATTTAAACAAAAGGAGGTTAGGTTGTTCCCCTTTTATGTGGGTCATTTTGGGGGTCGTTGCATTCGTAGCTGTCATTGGATAGGATAGCTAACAGCGTGAAAAAAGGACGTGTGGAGCATCAATAGATGTTACAAAATATTAATCCAGTGAGTGTTCATAGTTCGTGCTAAAAAAAATATGGAAATCAACGGCTAGCGTCAATTGCTTCTCGACGAAGCGAGTCTCCATCGCAAGAACCAGAACCCGAAGAACAACTGCAGGTCAATCCCACTTTTGATTTTAAAAATCGATGTTTATTTTGTAAAAGGCTTAAAATGCCATGTCTTTGGGGGATGACTCGTCCCAATACTAATGACCCTCCCTTTGTCAAGACCCTGGATCTGCCCTTGAAGGTGCTTGATGTCTTGAAGATAGTACATACGAGTAGTAGGAGTGCATTGAAAGTGTACGATGTTGAGGCACCCTGGAAGACAACTGCATTGGATGTAGCAGGCTAATGGGAACAAGTATTTTCTAGTAATCATCGACTACTTCACGAAATGGCCAGAATATGTATTCATCGTCTGGGAAATAATTAATTGAGATTTGTGGTGGTTTTAAGTTGTATAAATTCTTGTGAAAACTTTAAATTCATAGGATTCAATGTCCAAAGGTCACTTTGAATATTGAATCTATTGATTACATCATCCCATTATACAAAATTTAATTGATGTTTGTTTAAATTTGTATTTCAGATTTACCTTTTTATTATCGGTACATGTATTTTTTAGAGGTATACAATATTCCTATATAAAAAATTTTAGTAAGCATCTCGAGTACAGCAAACATTGATCTCAAATAGACCGTTCATATTATATCCAAGATTTACTGCGATTTAGAGTATTACGATTTGCAATATAAAATATCCGTATTCACTAAGCCATTCTTCATTACGCTTCGAAGGGCAGTATGCTCTTTATAATAGTGAACCTTCCAGGGACAAATTTACGCCGAATGGGCTTCCACTTTCCTCGTGCATTAACACGAACGTTCGTCAGCGCAAATCACTGGGTCAGTGTAGAATTTACAGGACATATCACGGGCTTCCAAACGTTGGTTTTTTGTCTTTTATCGCTTTTAATAAAATAGAAAAGTCCTTATGTATTCGAAAATAATGTCACACCATTTTTATCCAAGTTTTTGAGAAAAATACGGAATATATTTTATTTTCAATAATACTGTAACCTGTTTAATTTAGTGTTTTTTTGTTGTATAAACAATACGGTAATTTGGTTTTTTTCTTATTGTTCGACATTGATAATAAAATTTCAAAATGAGTTCAACGACAACCCTTCATTAATATTTTTCCAGCCTCCGATAGGCTAAAAATAAAAGACAAGTTGGTATAAAACGATAATTTTCTTACCAAAAGATTGGTACACCAAAGAGATTGAAACATTTGTCAAATCTGTGGACAAGCTTTTCAACACAATGGTGAATCTGCGGTTTACTTTAACCATTCTACCCACTCGTTGAAATAGGTCATCCGAAACGACAGATTTGCATCCTTGGCCCCCTTCATCATGTACATTCACGCACAACAGCATCACTCATGAAGTTTTCGCCATACACACGACACATTTTCCGATGGGTTTCTGCAGCACTATTGCCTTCAGCCTGTAGAAAACGAATCACACTTCGCAATTTACACTTGGGACAATAATGGCGAATATGGTTACGTGGCTGTAGCACAACGCCAGCTGACGCCTGAATATCAACAATAGCAGAGTGTGTAGTGCGAGATATTCGCAGTCACCTACAGCGCTTTCTTCAGCTCGCGTCTGCACGGAGCGATCGGAGGTTGAAAAAAAAACACGGCCCTCGTATTTCAACCACCTTCCATTCCTCTAGTCCACGGTAAGTTGCTACGGGTATCTGAGAAAATTATTTATGACGGGGATATTTTTGAATATAAACCTATTCTGGTATAATATGAAATATTTTGCTACGAGGCGATTCGTGAATTGATGCAAATTCGAGGGTGAGTGGATGACGTGAAAATAATGGTGTAATAAAAAACAAAATTTCTCCCCCTTTGTTTCTGAGTTTTGAGATGGAAATGAAATATCGGCAACTTTCAACATAGTCTTTAATAAAATCACCATCAGTAAAAGGTTTTGATCTTTTCGCGACTTCTAATGAAATAATAAAATTTGATTTCAGGGCATCTTCGCTTAGCTTTAGTAAATAACGATTGTTGACCTTGAAGTTTAGATTTTAAGGATGACAAGGTATCGATTCTTATTGTGGTTTACCTCTCCATTCTATGAAAAAATATGCAATTTTCCGCTTAGACTGAAAAACTCTGTCCTCACTATCAACGTTTTTGTGACATTATGCCAAAATCGTAACGGTTATGGAGCTCGACACAACAATTATGGATATCGCACGCGCACAACACAAACAAATGCACAATACCTTAACAATCACTACTTCGCAGAACAATTAAAATCCTTCTCCAACCGTATCGCTTCGATTACTCGACTCTACTGACTCACGTCGCGCCGACACACTCGTTTTATATGGTTAAAGAAGGTTCTAGTCTAGACTCGAAGCGCGTGAAAGATTCTATCGTTTTCGCTTGCTGCTAAGAAATGGCGATACTGTCTTTTTATCTCGCTTGTCTAGGAACGCGCTGCCCTTGAAATTACTTATAAACATCCGTAGACTTGAGAGTACAAGTATTTAAAACAATCGTAGAGAAATCGAATGAAGTCTAAAAGCTCTAAAAAACACAATCCTTATTTCTTTGACACATTGCGATCGCGAGCCTTATTGGTACGGCCCAGGGGCCGAAAGTGGCCCGCATCTTTGACATGACTGCTTTAGACAGTAGTGTAGAATTATTTATTCCGTGAACTACACCATGAGAAAATTTGTTCATGTTTCGCATTATTTTCACGTCATCTACTCACTTCCGTATTTTTTACATAAAGTCCCGGAACACCCTGTATATTTATCTTACCTTCATTTGCTAAGAATGCAATAGCTTGATCCATACCTCCTCCTTGTGTTCCTATATAACGCTCACAATCTGCACAAAGATTTGCCATCTTTTCTTTGGATATAGATAACTGAACAATAAAAGGGTATGTAAATAAAATTGTAGAGTATACATACATTCAATTATATAGATTAAACATAGAGAATTTATGGTTAAAGTACCACATTAAGAATTAGTTACATTAATTGATTGAAGATTGTGGCGTATTCTAATTTAATAATTATATTAAGATAGCGTACAGTGAAATCCTCAATATTCATCCCTTTTGATTAAAATAAAAGACT
This sequence comes from Diorhabda carinulata, assembly GCF_026250575.1. Taxonomy (NCBI): domain Eukaryota; kingdom Metazoa; phylum Arthropoda; class Insecta; order Coleoptera; family Chrysomelidae; genus Diorhabda; species Diorhabda carinulata. The sequence goes on along the minus strand of NC_079464.1, from coordinate 12,002,440 downwards.
AACTAATAAATTGTCTAACATAGTTTTAGAAATTCTCTGTTTAAATTGTGATAAAAAGTACATTGGTCATTGTAAGAGGTCATTAACCAATCTAATAACCTTTTACAAAAATGATAGCAAATTATAACCCAATAGATGTTCTATAGCACCACAAGTTTTCTATGAAAGTCATTATTAATGTGCCAAACTCATTAACTGTGTCTAGTTTCCTATCAACACTTTAACCGTATCACCGGTCTCTGAGACCGAACAGGAAATTTGGCTCTTCGAGATTGGCATCCCCGACGGTTCATCCCGCTCAGTAGCTCTCCAGCAGTTTCCCGCTAATTGTTATTTGTAACCTTCAATTTTTATGCGGATTTTTTTGAAAAAAGTTTGTCTCAAATTTCACTTTTATAATACGCGTATGCATGGAAATGAAGAATTGCAATGAGACTGTTGAGTAAGTTAGAGGTTAATCGATTGATGCCATAAAGACATCGATCTCTTTCATAGTTTTGGATTTATTCATTTTTATACACAGGGATGACAACAATATTCCGAAAATTTCTCGGTTTTGCGCAAAAATATGGAAAATATGGGTTCGTATTAAAAGTATGTGAAAAATAATCAGAGATTTCCATAAACGTATCAGTTTTTGAATCGGACATGTGGTTTTTCCGAAAATCCAATTTTCAAGGATTTTTCCGAATTTTCCCCTCGTCATAATATTTTTTCTGAAAATTGACAACTTTTTGGAATTCCCATATCATTTAACCCCCATGTGCAAAATTTGATGAAAATCGGAGTCAAAACGTTTTTTCTCCATGTTCATTTTGAATTGTGGAATTCCATTCCAAAAGCTCAAATTCAAAGCTTTATAACTCGCCTGGTATAATCACGAATGAGCAGATATATATTTTTTATTGTAGATCTCCTTTCGATTCACCAATAATAAAACGCCCCAATTATAAAAATGTAGATATTATTAAATTTTTTGGTTTTATTTTTAAGAAAAAAAATGTATCCCTATTTACACCTTGTATAATTTCTACAACCGGAGTTTTGGAGAAATTTAATGGGAATTATTATCTATAAGTATATTTTCTGTATCCAAATTCGTTGGAAAGACTTGTTTAACTATATTTATTTGAAAAATTCTATGCAATGAATTTTCGGCCCGTTTCATAATTTTCAGCCGAATTCTCATGAATATGCATTGTTATTATACATATTCTTATTTAAAATTTTTTTCGTTTTATTTTCAAGGGTAAAATGAGAAGAATATATTTTTTTTCAGACAATATCATCATTAAGCTTCCGTATTCTGTATATTTCTACATTAATATTCCATAGACGTGGAGCATATAATTTTTCAAGGGGTATATTTTACAAAAAATTTGAAAACTTAATTTGAATAAAATTCAAATATTATGGACATTGTAATGGAAAAATTAAAACGTGACGTATTTTTATACGAGGATATCAATTTTGGAGCCATTTTGCCAAAATTGTCATAGTTAAGAAAAAAAAATATTTTCTGAAAATTCTTCAAGTGAAGTATGAGAAAAAAAATTTTTGTTCAAAATCGATTAAATAATGAAAATTTTCATCAGTTACTCCAAATTTGGATTTTTGTTCGGAAGTAGCTTACTATTTTTTAAACGACGAAAACCAAAATTTTTTTATCCATATCATTGGAATTTGATGATAAAACTGATATCGCCATTGGATTTTTCATCCTCAAAAACCCTTTATCCTAGACATGAGCTTAGAAGGGGAAGGAGATTTCGTAGGAAAAAAATAGAAAAATATTGTATAGAGAATCAAAAATGATGAACATTAAGATAGCTTCTAACCCCCCAAAAAAATCTGTGAGTCGTCGTGCACTGCATATCATATTTTATTGTTTATGGTTTTGAGAGTGTTGATGCCATTGGAGATCGATCACTAAGAAACAGAAAACTGGAGTCAACCCTATATGGATTTGCAGGCTATACAACTTTGATTCCTGTTGTGCCTAGACAGAATAATTTAGTAATATTGGTGTCATCAATGCATCACAGTATTGAAATTGGACAGAAAACACAAACCAATAAAATGAGAGCAGAGTGGACTTGCTAGACATGAAATGTGCGATATATTACTCCAGTCGAAGAACCAGAAGATGGCCCTTTGCAATATTCTATCATATGTTAGATGTTAGTTGGATCAACTCCTTCATCTTGTACCTTTAATTTCGAAGTAATCCTCTAGTAACTAGATACCTAGATATATACGAGATCTAGCAATGGAGCTCATGAAGTCACTTATTCACTGAATAATACAGGGCTTCGGGAGGGTCCCACAGTTTTATAAACCTTGTTTTGATTATCAAAAAAATAATAGGAAAGACAATTACGAGGATGTATTGATATCTAGTTAGCCTAGACCAATTCTATGCAAACAAAATATAAAAATATATAAAATATAAAAAACATAACAACGAAAAATAACTTATTAGAAGTGTCAGTGTAAAGTTTGACGTCAAAAAAGTAAACCAGAGTTACGCAATAAATTGAAAGAAAGAAGATGTCAACCGAAATTGTGAAAATCGAAAAATTAGAGTATCGAGCCATCATCAAGTATCTGTATTTAAAAGGGTTAAGAGGTAAGCAGATTTACGAAGATATGCTTAATACCCTTGGTGATCAATGTCCTTTGTATGTGACCGAGAAAAATTGGACTGCAAGCTTCAAAACAGGTAAATTTTCCATTGAAGATTATGACCGATCGGGAAGGCCAGTTTCTCTGTGAGTCCCCGAAAATATCGATGCAGTTTATGACATGATTTTATCAGTCTGCTTGTCACTTCCAGATATATTGTTTCGATAACCTAACCAATTTTAAATAATTACCATCTTGGTTAGGTTAGGTTTCATTGATTTATATGTAATGTCTAAAATAATCGAAATAATATGTCTCCCCCACCTTAAATTTACTATCTGTACCATCAGAAACAACCCCAAATGCGTGAAAAATTTTTTGAAACAATTTTTGCCTAGAGTCCCAATTATTAATAATTACCCAGGTAATGTCATTTGACTACCTGGGCATAAAAATAAACGCAGACCAGAACAGAATAAATGAAGTAAAAGGACAAGCAAACAACATTATCTCGAACAATACCAGTATGAACAAAAGGGCAAAAGTTAAAATATACAAAACCTGCGTTAGTACCATATTGACATGTGCTATAGAGCGGACAACAAAAGAACGAACAACAGAAATGAAAATACTCAGAAATATATGCAAGTACAATCTAAGAGACAGAAAGAGAAACACAGACATAAGACACGAATGTGAGGTGGAAGACATATTCAGACATCAAAAACCACTGCATAATCCGAAAGTAACGGTTTGGGAGCAATCTCAAGCAAAGGAATTATGAAAAATGAAATGAAAATGGAAATATTATACGGATGTTTCCTGCAAGACTAATTTCCAAAAGAGGTGATTCCCTTGGCCCCCACGTAGCCCTGTCTTGGCGCCTCTTGATTTTTTTCTGTGGGGATACCTCAAACATTAAGTTTACATAAACAATCCGAGGGGCATCAGTCAGATGAAGGAAAATATCCGCCAGGAAATGGCAACAATCATCCCAGATTTATTGACAAGAGTTTTCACAAATCTTCGAGAGGGCCATCATTTAGATGAAGTTATTTTTAAAAAATAAACTTCATTCAATTACCTAACCATCATATCTTATATTTCATAAATACCTTTTGTATTTATTTTTTTATTCTATACTTAATAAATGCACGTACTATTGCGCCACCCTGTATTTGCGGCCAATTTATTAAAGTGAGAGAGAAAAAGTATGAGTTAAGTACATTTCGAAGATTCGCTTACTTTAACTTACCAATCAATACCTAATATTCAAAACGATTATGTGTCTACAATATTTCATGAAATTCATCGCCAGAAGTAGAATTCCATGTAAAGAAATTTATCCGGAATACGATCCGGAGGGCGATTTCGACGAAAGTATGCGAGACCTTCTACAAAACATCGTATACATGATGTCCTCAAGTATAGAAAGTTTAATAAGAGAACAAGGAGCTTGTCTCAAGTATCTACCAAGCAGCATACCGGATATGTTATTGGTATTCAATTTCAAAGAATCCAAAGGTTAATCATTATAATCGATTCGACGACATATACACAGTGTTTTTTTAAATTTTTAGTACGATCTTATTCGATATGTTGAATAATATACGTAACGTTAGCTGTATAAATCCGCTTTTACTGCTTCTTTTTTCGTCGTGTATATTTGGAACAAATGGCCTCTACATGTATAACATAAACTAGGTTTAGGTTACATTACGTTTTATTGTAGGTTGGCACCAAGGTTAGAAAAGAGCAATAAAGTTTAAAATGACGAGAATTTGGAGGGAACCCAGTGATCATTACACTGATTTTTGTATTGCAAATCCACTCAGAGGTGAAAATTCCTAGAATACGACCTACAATCCACATCTGCTCCAATACTATATGAAGAAGAAAATCCTTGAATTGGTTTTTGAATCTAAATCAAAAATACCACACCTCATCCACTTTCAAGATCTCAATGACTTAATAAGAGACTTAAATCTTCCAAATAATAAAGCCAAGTTACTCGAATCGCAAGTTGAAACAATGGAATGCAATTAAATCTGATGTTCGAATATATGTTTTTGCCATGACGTGAAAGGTCTATTCGAAGAAATCGGTATTCCATGTCATACATCTAAATAATGTCTTTTTATTGACAGTTCAACCAAAAGTCTGATAGCTGCTCTACTTCACATTGTAAGCAAATTTCCATCGATTCCATTAGCACATAACGTACATCCCAAAGATGCTATAAACAGCAATTAAATATATGGAATAAGAGTGGGAAATTTTGGTGATTTCAAGATGGTGTATTTTTTGACAGGAATGTAAGGTGGTTATACTACTAAAAACTCCCTTTATCTATGCCTGTTGGATAATAGAAATGATCACTACCGATAAAAACAGTGCCCAGCAATTATCGAGCTCAAAACTATATTGAAGCCACCATTGCATATTAAATTTGGTCTTATTAAACAATTTGTGGACGCTCTTAATCATGAATGAAATATTTGAAAAGTTTTTTTTCCAAAGTTCTCAGAAGCGCAAATTAAAGCTAGAATCTTCATTGGCACTCAAATAAAAAAAAATGATGAATTGTGATATTTTTGTGGAGTTACTAAGTAATAAAAAGAAAAAATCCTGGATCAGTTTTAAGGTTTTCCTGAAAACCATACACTACAACAACTAAGAGCAGTCTCAGTAAGAACGCCATAATTTTCCAAGCGGAAAACCACCACTATAAGGAACAAATTAAAAGATGTTTATGGTGGAGCAATTCTTCATATAAAAAAAACAGTTTATTATAGAACAATCATCATAATTCACGTCTGACCTGCCAAAACAATAATCCTGTGAAGCTGTCGTGGATCTGTTAATGAGGCACTGTTAGCTCAATACACATGAGAAATTAATAAAGTCGACGAAAAGTCTTCATGAAGTTTATGTAAATCAAGGAAATAAATTGTAGATCATATTCTGTTACGCTCTGAATCTCTTATTTACTAATTAACATGATGGTCAAATTGTAATGAAAAACCCTGAGCATAATCTAAAAAAACATTCTACACTAAAATTGTTTTATATAATTAATATGTTAAAGAATCATACGGATATTAAATTTGTACACAGTTTAAATCACAAATGATGCTCTCGATAAATTAAAAAACACACTCACCTTGTGAGAATGAGCTGTTGCCAAAGCGGCTGCGCTAACCAAAGCGCTGCTACTAGAAAGTCCAGCACTTTGTGGTACATTACCGCTAACTACAACTTTCATTCCTGTTAAATTTACATCATTCGGCAAAATATCTAAGATACCTTTGACACCACAAAGATAATACTGATACCAATGAGGCACTTTTTCCTTAATATTAATCCTGAAATAAATGTCAACTTAAAATTAAGCTGTAACATGGAAACCAATATATAAAGAGGCCCTAAGGGAAACAAATCTTAAAAAACTACCAAAAAACTTACTCTATGTTATCAATAGAACATACATAATTCTCAAATTTTGGATCAGTATTATGTAAATGTAACATCTTATCAGTATCTATAGAAACAGCCAATAAAACATCTTGATCTAATGCCATTGGGCATACCGAATATCCGCAATAGTCTATATGTTCTCCTATTAAGTTCACCCTAAAAGTAGAAATTGATATTGAGCTCAGAGATCTTAGCGCCTTATATAAAAAATTTCGATTCACTAATTCTACCATCTGAATAATAAGAGATTGGTCATAAGAAGACACTTGGTCTTATTAATTGGTCAGCGCTAGAAAATGTTTTATTAAAGAGTATTGAAAAATATAACACTACTAAGAAACAATATAGATGGAGGTAGTTGTCTAAAGAGACCTTTTTAGATTTATAGAATATTTTTCTTGTCTTCTTATAAAAGAAGTGTAGTAATTGAATCAAACTGACTAATAAGAAAATATCGTCACAAACCACCTAAAGGCTAGCGCATACATACAACTTTTAGTTGAACAACTGTTTCGTTGTGTATCATATGTTTAAAAGAATATATTAAAACGCACATATTGTCAACTCAATAGTTGCTAGACAAAAAAAGGCAAAAAGTTTTATCGATTTGCTTTTGATTCATGACTATAGATCAAACTCTCAATTTCTATTGTATTGAAACATACAACATGAATGCCTTTGAAAACCAATGTTTCAGACTCAAGTATTTAGATGTGGTAAAAAATCAAAAAGATCCTGTATTGAGAAATGATATCAATTTTAATATTTGGTTTTAGTAGTGTTGATGCTATAAATTAATTCAAATTTCAAAGCCAAATGGATTTAAAGATGCACACTAAAGTGTGCTCAGTTTTCTGGTTCATCCTATTCTTCTAGGGTTATCTAAAATTATTGTATACAAGGCAATAAGTACTAGATATTCATAAAATAGAATACTTTAAAAGCATTCACTTAATTCCAAATCAGTTGTTTGTAAATAACTTGGATAATGTCAAATAAAAAAATTAGAACATTACATTAAACAAAATTATTTGGTCTTTTGAGAAAAATGTATCCATAAATTATTTTTTTTTTCCAAAAACTGTGAGATAAGTTGGAATTATGTGGCAATGAACAGTTGAATTTATAATTTAAGTAGATTATGAAAAACTGAAAATATGTAAAGAATATACCATTTGAAAAGATATATTAATAGGCTATCTTGGAGTAACAGTGCACCCTTTGTAGGTACATCTAATTGAGTTTTGCAGATGGCCTGAATTATTTGAAGAAACTACTTAAAATTTTTCACATCCCTCTTCTAAATCAAAAGATTAGCAAGTTACCTTTATTTCATGAACACATTGTATTAAGTTGACAAATCTACAAAGAAAAGATGGGACTTTTGTTTATTGAACTACCTAGTAATATCTGAACTTCTATGTAAAAATTATCAGTGAAGGTTGAAACATCTCTAAGTTTCAATTTCTGGAAATTTAGCTATCAAAAATCCTTTTAATTATATAAAATACAGTGATGTCTTTTCTAATATTGTTCTAACAAGTATAGACTCAGATACAAGTATTTTCAAAAAGTCCTTGTTCAAGAAAAACTAACTGTAGATTTTTCAGAAAAAAAATTAATTGAAGATATGTCGCAACGACATCCACTTAGTCTTTAAATAAAAATTACAAGTTAATTCATTCAATAATTCAAACATTCATTCGTTAGATAATAATTATCAATATATCCACGTATGCTGTATTATTTTCGATAACATCATAGATTCCTAAACGAGAAAACTTTTATTTAATCTTTGGAAATTGTATTTTTCTTTTTTTTAATATTATGTTAATGTAAATACAAGTACCTACATGTACAGAAATACATTAGTTGAAATGAAATTACCTTCCAGGAACACGTACAAAAAACTTTGGTTTTATTTGATACAAATTTGTGAATAATTCTATCAATTGCATATATGGACAGCTTTTTACTGATAACGTACAAATAGGAACACCTTCACAATTCATTTTTTTTTCACAGTTGTACCAAAAAACAAATTACATAAATAAAAACAATTACTACTGCTTATTACTTAAAATAATTAAACTTATAGGTTAATTTCTTCTTCTCACCAAATTTTCATATGGCCTCTAATTTTACACAAGATTACCCATGTAGGATCAACATCATATATTTATAAAAAAAAAGACATAAAATACAACATGTACCAGGTGATCAACTAAGAACGGCCATCAACCATATCTCAGGAATAGATTATATTACTCTCCAGGAGCAAAAAATTATATAATAAAAGAGACGGACACGAGAAAACACGTGAAAATTATTTTCAGAATTTCAGTTTCTCCAATTAGAAGGCGTATTTGAAAATATGAAATTAAGGAAGCAGAATTTGAAATTTACCCAACTAAGTGGCACTTTATACACGATAATCGAATTCTTCAACAAATTTTGCGCTTTTTTCATTAGGTCTATGTCTTCATATAAGAGGTGGGGGAGCGTGGATCCCTTTTTATAAAAACATACCTGTAAGCCCATTTCTACTTAACTGATTTTCATAAACACTTAATGTTGTTCGAAGAGCTTTTGTCTAGCAATACAGAATATATAAATATTAAGCATTTTTTATAAGTAACGTAAATGCAAGACGGAGTTGTGTCATATATCCTAGATATTGTGATTTCTCTTGTAAGAAGTATAAAGAAGTTTCTGTAACACAAAAAAATGCAGTATGCTCTTTACACAGCCGTTACATGTGTGAAAATTTAAAGGTTTACATTAAACTTCCCTAAGTCTTTGAGAAGCTGTCATCTTCGTTCATATACTCTGATAGGGATTTGTGGCTTGTGTTGATACTGTTCAAAATGTGCTTCAGAAGCTAATGACTAGTGACCGTACTCAGGAGTTTTCGTTTTACAGAAGTAGGACCATTGAGATTTGGCGGCTGAAGGCCATCGCAGATACCTCATCTTTTTTGTATGGGTTCAAAAAATATTCTTTTACAGAAATTTCCTGGTTTATGCAGACTGCAAGGTATCTTATTTCTGGTTTAGTTAATACACTTGTGTTCTTCACTTCTATGGTTACTTGCCTAACTGTCCAATGGTCGACCATGAAAACAGCTTCAGTCATTTCTTCCTCGAATTCTAGATTAATTTTTCTGATGTTTCGGTGTCCATTCCTACAACATCATCAGCATAACCAATAAGAGTGACTTTATGCAGCATTTCCAGATTGAGTATTTTGACAATAGACTCCCACAGGGTTGGACCTACGATGGATTCTTGTGGTACTTGGTCATTTGATTTACATGTGATATTTCCGTCCAGTCGAGTATTTTGGAAAATTCTACCAGGTTCGTTATTTCCTCGATAAGTCATGCCTTCATAAGATGTTCAAGAAGCTTTCCTATACAGTCAAGCAAACACAGAGGTCTGTAGGATGTTGTATTTGTTACTGATTTTTGAGACTTCTCTAGTAATACTAGTCTCGCTTCCTCCCATCCGGTCCTGGTGCTTTTTTATTTTACTACATATTTTTTTTAACTCTTCAGAAGTAAACAGGGGTATATTGTTTATCGCAATATTTGATGGATTCCAACTTATGTTCCGTGCTTTGGGACAAGGCTTATTAAACACATTTGATTACCAAATAAACAATATATATATAAAATAATCACTGAGAGATGCAAATTCAATTTATATTAATAAAAAACAGAAGTAATAATTTTCGATTTTGTTATGTATTGTATTCCCCATAAAATAAGAAGGTTTTTGGTATTAAAAATGAAGAGCACTTTGGATTTTATTATAATTTATTTTTCATAGTCAAAATATAATAATTATAACCCTCATAATATGATAAGCAAAATTGGACACACTATTATTTGGAAAATGCAAAAACTCAAAAAATTATTACACTGATTAAACTTGAAGCAATAAAATTAGGAAAAATCAGATGGTTCGTGAGAAGTAAAGATTTTTACAATAAAAACGAGTTCCCAAAAAAAATTGCAGAAATCTTTTCGAAAAAATTGTGCAAGAGAAGTTGATGTTTTTCGAAAAAATTTTCCTTTTGCCACAAGAAACTTGAACAGCTAAATATCATAGTACTTTCCTATACAATGTTATCAGCCGGGGTTTTTATTACACTGATTGTTATATTTGATATAATAGATAAAGAAATTATTAATATTCATTAGATTTGGTGAATGATAGAAAAACATTTATTATTAAGGCATTAAAAATTTGATTATCCATGATACGATTGTATCTGTTACCATAGTGCAGAAGAATTTATATTAATGTTTCTATTGTGAATTTACCCTTTATAAATTTCTTTTTTGAAGAATTCTGATCAAAAGAGTATTGTATAATTTTTTAAAATCATATCAACATTTCTTTTGGGCGTTACTCAGTTATTTAGCAATTGGCGAATGATAGCATCACTGTAAATGAAGTTGGCTTTCACATACAGCCTTGCGGGCATCGCAAGACGTACCTTTTCAAGAGTGTCTGAGGGGCCTAGTACCTTTCAAAAATCCGTAAAAGGTAGGAAAAGGAGCATTGTTGAAGCGACTTCGCTCATGTCTACATTAGTCCACACTACGCCTTGCATTTATTTGAAACTGTTTCTAATAATTCTGGAATAGAAAAGAATCTTGATGTATGGAATATTACGTTGCAATTGCCATACAGTATCATTATTTAATATTTTTTACAATGGTACTTTTAGTTACTTATTTCTCATTCAACAAGTGAAAAAAATTGCACTTTGTAAATTCCATTAACAATTTCATAATATCAAAAATTTTCATAACGATTTTATAATGCTCTAATTTCTAAGAGACTCTTTTCATGATTTAAATAATGAATGAAAGTAATTTGTATTTCATGAGCATGAATACACAAACTTAGTGTATTATATTAAAAATACGAGTGAAATTGAAAAGTAAATACTATCAAATAAGTGATTTTAGGAAGTGAGTATATGTTATATCTTTCTTAATTTGACCCGACAATTTAGCAGTTCAATTTCTTGTCCTATTAGCGTTATCAATAAAATGTTGTAATATTAGGCTCACAGTCTTTTCCTTACATTTATATATTACAAAAAAAATATGTAAAATCAAAACATTTATTTAACACATATATACAATAATATACAAAAAGGATAAAAACACATTTATTAACAGCTTATCAATGTTGTATTGTAATAAGTTATTAAATGTGTTTTTTAAATCGTAGCTAGATTATACTTATAAACATTATTTTACACAAAAAGATTGGCGGTGTGTAAGAAAAAACGTGATATTATATAATAAAAAAATATGCAGTAGGTACACTAAACAATTAGCAACGAAAATTAAATATACTCACTTTCAAAGGATTCTGAAGTTTTAGGGAAAGTTTAATTTAGAATAACTATCAATAAAATATAAAAAAACCCATTTGACTGTTTAACAAAGGTAATTAATATTTATAACCCTATGTAATATTTTCAAAAACTCTATTCTATCTCTGTATGAATTTGCAGCTCTTGGAAATGTAAATATATTCACTTAATCTTTTCTTTTTATTTTTACAAATAAAAAGACGTCGTTTCAAATGTTTTTATATAAAGCCATTTCTCTTTCTATTTGTGTTTGTTTATTTTTATTTGTCCATTATTATTTTTTTCTTATCAGTCTTATTGTTGATTACTTCTGATTCCATATAATGTTGAGAATCTCTATATAATTAATTTTATTTGTTTAATTCATTAACTTATATTATTCTGAATAGTAATTTTATTCTTATGCTTTTCAAATTTCCATAATCTAATTATTTTTATGTATTTGTATGTTCTTTCTACTTCCGTTCCCATTTTAATCTGTTATTTCCCAATTTTACTTGCCTATACCTTTGCATAATTTGAAATTTTTTTTACACAATGTCATTCTCCACTGCTACTCTCCCTTCATTTATCCTCCCTTCAGCACCATCCTCACAATTCTCTGCTGAGGAAATCTGGCAATGTGTCCTAACCATCTTGGTCTTTGTGCACTAACGATTTGTGTTATTTTCGTCTTCTTTTACATTATTAGTTATCCATTCAAACATCTTCTCGCTTTGACACCGCTATATATTTTTCTGAGAATTTTTTTTCCATATTTCCAGTTTACTCTCATCTTTTTTGACATCGTTCATGATTTTAATGCATTTAACATATATCATTTGCATATAATAGTATTTTATATCTAACAACAAAATGTCAGTTATTTTCTCTTTTATTATTCCTTTCTGTTTTTATAGTTATTAAGGTAAGAATACCAAAGTAATTAACTGTGGTGAAGCTAAATGTTATTTAATAATAATGACACTGTATTTACTTGGTATTGTTTTCTTCTATAGTTAGAATATTTTTGGAACTTTTGTTTGATGTCAGTGAACACTAATCTAGAAAGGTAAGTACGTAACTAGTAACTATGAAAGCAAAATATATAAAATAACAAGAGTATGTGTTAGCGATCCTTTGAGAAGTAGGTATGTTTAGTTTTTTTTGCAAAAAATTCCAAATATCTTCCCTCTTTTCAACATTCTTATATTTCTAATCTGCCACTATCAAATATGTACATTCTTTACAAATTTTTAAAATATTTCATCTCCTCTTATTTCCTTGTATACCCATCGATTACATTAGTCAATTCCCAAATTTGAAAACAAATTAACTAATTTTTGGTTGATATAGTGCCTTAAAGTGGGATGTTGACTAACTCGAACTTACCCAATTTATACAAGATTTTTGGCAATATCAGTACCAAATATATATAAAATTTTTATACTATTGTAAATGACAATACTGACGTTTTAGTACAAAATGCTTACCTAAATATTTGGTATTTTTTTTTCTTCTAAGAGACAACATGTTGTTTTTCAGATATATTTAGAATAAATCCTATAAGTGTATAAGGGAGGCAACATCTATATGTATACAATAGAAAAAAATTCAAAAATTGATATTATAAGCAGTTCACATTGTACATTGGTTCTCGAAGGTCAGATATCCGTTTGTAATATCCGCCCTTGATGAACCACAGTAAACAAAGTCATTTCTTACGTTTACAGTATAAAATATCTTTATAATTTTTTATAATATCGTAACAATGGTCAATGACAGTTCGTTTAGACATCCAAGCCCTATGTTTTGAATTAAAAATCGATAAACATTCTTGCAAATACATAATTAATTTTAAAAATAGCTGCTTCTGCTTCTTTAAAATCACAGTTTTTATTTACATTCAAATCCAAACTATAAAAGCTACCTTTTAACTAGAATAGAGTGTGCTTAGCTGATCAAATAAAAAATTATTGTTAAGGTGATATAATAATTAAACACCCTGTGTATTGTAATTATATTGCTGCAAAATATATACACAATGATACCAAAATAAAATGAAAGAATTTTTAATCTGCTATGTTGATTTTTGAATCACTCCAAGTATGTAAATTTAATATTTCAACCGTGAAATCTGTTCCACTAGAAAATAATCTACCCAAAGTACTAGCATTGACAATTATACAGATCAAATTCTGTTATCTATATCTACGAAGCTAAGTAAGGACCATATAACGCCGGTGGAATCTAACGATTTATGACAATAGAAATAAGAATCAACTAACTCAGAATTGCTCAAACAATGTGAAAGAATTTCTAGGTTATGTTCGTGACGTCATCGCTTATGTTCGTGACGTCATTGCCCTTCCTAGTGGTTTTGTGTAAAAATCTGATCTACGTCATTTTATAATACACGTTTATCGTCTACACGTTCGCTGATATATTTTCGTATCGCCCCAGGAACATTTAATCTAGAAGTGAACCCGTAGCACGAACCATGGAAAGTCAAATCACAGTATGTCTCACGCTGAGATCACCACGGCTAAAATGAAATGCAGAAATTAGACGGACTGTTGATAGATTTAAAAAAAATACAATATTTGTTTCCGAAATAGAGAGAATGAGACAATATTGGGACCATTGTATAATAATTAACAATTAATGGATATTTGAGTTTGAAGTTCATCTAGTAAACAAAAAACCCTTGAAAAAGATATGTCCAGAAAGAAGACATATCAATTATTTGAAGGAATATTGAAATATTTATATGGTTATGAACTAATAACAAAAAATCGAAAGAGATCAATTAACACCATTCTGTAAGAAATGGTCGAAGATAAATAATACAGAAGAAGATGTAAAAAGTAATATAGGACTAAAGTATGTTCATTTGAAGTTGTAACATTAATTGGTCGATGAATAAAAGAAAAAACTTGTAATTAAAAAACCAATTATCGATACATATATTCCTTATATAACAATAAACTCTCGAAACATCCTCTACAACTGCTGATATTCTCGTTCTACTCACGTAAAATGGCCCGGGCGTTATAGAGTACAGTTATTAAATGTACATCTTGAGCGCAGTAGGCTAATAAAATGGTAAAAATGAGAAATTTGGATTGAAGGATTCCCGTGAGTATATGGTTACGTTTTTGATAAAATAACTGCTACTCTATTACAACCATGATGTAAAGACTACAAGGTGTGCTATGAATTCTCATTGGCTCTTGAGAGATGCGCAGAACAAGTCGAAAATGAGCCCTCGGGAAGAGCATACCTTTTAGTCTTTACATCATGATTTACAACGGCTGATTTTAAAAAGTAATTTGATCTGTCGCTACTATTTGAATTGTCGCCACGTTTTGATCATTCTGACCGTTCGCGATGACTACAGGTTTCTAAGGAAATTCGTATTTTTACATCAATTCTTTATTTTATTGAATGTAATATTTTTTATAATTTGATTAAAACGCTGGATTGATATCATTTTGTATACATTTGACAAAAAATAAAAATTGACATTGTTCTCATCCACATTTTCATTGGCAAGATAGCAATTAAACAAATTATTTCGTTGTACTGTAGTTCAATTTATTAAAAAATATTTATTGTACGTTTTTTCAAAAGTAGATGAGATACATTTAGGATCATATTATCAAAAATGAGCTTATACATGTAATAATTTTAATTAAAAAATAAATATTGAAATACCCCAACAAGTAATCACAAAACAGCCGTTTACACTTCCAATAGATGCAGCATTTTTTTCTTACGCAGAGAAATTTAAAAAGCTGTATGTATTTTTGAGAATCTCTATATTTTGAAATTAAAAATATTTGGAAACTGATATTCTGGGGAAAATTACAATACATAAAGCTTTTTAGAAATATTTTAGAATAGGCGATATATTTACTGTGTTTGTTTCAAAATTTTCTTCACTTAAGAAGAAAAAATAAATATATATTATGTAACTTATTAAATTATATGCTACAGAAACTTAAACTAAAGTTTCATTGGAGCAGAAGAGACCAAGCAAATAAAGATGAGATTAGAATGAGAAAACAATCGTGGAATCTAGTGACTATGATGAATCATTATTGAAATAACTAAATATGGAGGAGAATGAAAGCTAATATAAAATGAAACTAAGAAGAACAAATTCATTAGAAATTGATATTGAGAAAAAAAGATTAACATATGACAAAGAAAGAATATTAAAATTAATCATGAAATTTTTATCAAGCAACATTGTTGTTCTGTATTTAAGAGATACAGAAATTATTTATTATATGATGCAGTAAATATATGTTCGTGTATTCTAGATTATTGTAGTCTCTGTATCAATTAAAAGAAAAAAAAATTGTTTGCAGCAAGTGGAAATATTACTTCCGACATTTGTTATATTTTAGGCCCTTTTTATTTATCTAAAACAATACCTAATCTCTTAACAACAAAGAGCAACATCAAAAAACTCGTATATTCTTTCACAGACGCAATATTTCCACTAATAGGCCAGTCCACGAAAGTATAAAATGAAAAATAGGATAATTACTTTAAATAGTATATCATACTTTACAATATTTTTATTGCACCTAATATTAAATGAGAAGTATGAAAATGTGAGTCTTATATTAATTGATCCCGTTTTTCTGTTCCTAACTATCTTTAGACTGGCCTATGAAATGTACCATTTCTGAAATAAAAAATACAAAAAATCCACTAACTAGTGTCTAGCTGTTCTTTTTCAAAAGGTGCAAAAACACTTAATATTCGGATAAGGTGTGAAGGACGATCATTTTTCATCATCTTATAACTACCACTAAGGCCAAAGAAATGATGACCAAGAGAATCATAGGCACCAACAATTGGCTAGAATTGGTATGATCGCTCTGCTGACATGTACCTAAAAAAATGACATATAATGTATAAAGATCAAGATTTAAATTCATTAAAATATGATGATAGTGGTTTGATATATTGGAAAAAGTCAAACTACCTAGAAGGTTTTATCAAAACGTTAAATTTCTTTGAGCTATAGCAAATCAATGCATGGCGGATTATTCCTATTTTATATTTCTACAAAAAGACCTCCATGGCATTTTATTGTCTATCATTATAATAATAAAAAGTTTAAATTATCAATTATTGGAACTAGAATATTTATCTACAAAAGTTCAGACATAGGTCAAGGTTTTTAGGAATGCAACAAAATGAAATGAATAATTGAAACCCCTGTAAAGTAAGTAATATAGCGTTGCAAAATCTACAACAAACAGATATAACTGTATATAAGAACTGAAAAATTATTTGCACTACAATGAGATTCCAGCTATAGTAGACAAATGTAAAATGCACAAACAACAAATATGAACTTAAGTGAATAAGTTGAGTATTGAGTGAATACATTGGATTAATGTAGAATAATTTTTATAGCTGATAACTGAAAGATAACTACCTTCAACAATTATAATATTTTTAAAGATATATAAAGTTAAAAATAACAAATTTTCTTTGGGAAAATTTTAAATTGACAAATTCAAATACGTATATACGAAAAAAAAACAGTGAAAGTCTGGAATACTTTCTATTTAGTTTAACGTACCTTAACAGCTTTGGTCATTGGCACAGCAACAGAACAATAGAAAATTACATAAAGGACTATTACAAACCTGTTACCATACAAAAATTATATATGGTAATATTCTCTGGTACGGATAATTTGAAAAACTCCAAGCCTTTCTTAATCTCTGTGGAGCAGTTGAGTATTTTCTTAAGGGAGGGTAGAGATAAGGAGGAGTATTTCGTAGGGAAGAAAAGTTGATAAAATGTTCAGCCGTACATAATAAATGACAGTTCAAAAACCTTTCGGAATGCCGTTGATATAGACAAAGGGTATAGTATTAATGTAACAATTGTAGGTAAAATTATGTATGCTGATTTGAACAATTTTATGCCATAATTCATTATTGAAAATTTTAACAACTTGTTTAAAAGTGTTATTAGGTTTTAGTTTACCTTCAGTCTCTGAAGACGATAACATGGTTATCGAAACGTGCGTGAGACAGTGTAATTGTGAGTGTTGGTGTAGTGGTAGTGTAAACAGTGTGTTCAGTCTGAATAATGCTGTATAGCTCACCAATGTGAACAATGCAAATTGAAGGTAAGAGTAGGGAACTTATGAGTTCGTTGTTTATAATGATGTTTCTTAAAATTTGTCAAGAGTAAAGATTAGTTTACTTACCATTACTAGTAAAATTAAAGGCCCAGTTGCCAGAAATTCCTGGATCAATATTCCTATGGCAACTTTCTGTCACTCTTGACATCCTTAATATAGGAGGCCCGAGTCCTTTTCCCAGATTTCCTTCTATGATTGCAGAATTCATTTGGTCTTGTTTATACATGAAACAGTATTTCGCCTCTGGAAACTTTTTAGATAAGGATGTTGCTATTACATATGATACTCCATTCTCCTCCCAGTTACCATGGCAAGTATAGGCTAAAAATATGTCAACAGATTTTATTTAAATGAATTTAATTGATAAAGAACTTTGTTTTGCAATTGAATAAATGTAATTAGAATTATGTGATGCTTACAGATTGCTTGTTGAGAACAAGTTGATTTGAACTCCATTTCATGGGTACCACTACAACCTACTGACAAGGTTTCAAAATCATCTGAAATACAGTCTGGTTCTTGATTTTCTGCTGTATTCTTCTTCTCTGTAAATTGGTTAATAAGTGATAACTATTTATAAAATCATAATATTCACATAATTAGTGGTAATTACCTGGTTCCTGTCGCCTCTTCCTTTTTCCGGATTGTGCTGGAAAACTTGCTATGGTGTAACGGCCGAGATGGGGACACTTTTTCGAATGTAAGGTTGTAGCTAAAATAGATATCATATAATAAATTATGTTATGAAGAAGAAAGTTATTTAAAAAATTTACAAAAGGAACTTACTTATTAATGTTGTATATGGACTTGTACCGGGATCAAAATTTGAGCAAGCTTCATCTGGATTTTCTACATATTTTTCCGTTTGCTGCAGTTCTATAACATTTGAATCTCTTTTGTAAAATAGCATACACACATATCCGCTGTCACTGAAATAAAAAGGAAAAGTCATGAATGAAAATTAAGGTAAGTACACTTCTGTACACTGAAAAAGCATACACTTGAATTTTGCCTGCGTAAATCAGAGTTCTTACCTAATGTCACTGTCATTGTCAGTAACAAGATTATTGAATAATTAATTTGAGTTCAATTGAAGTGAAAGTGTACTTAGTCTCTTCAATTAATTGAAACTTAAAAAGTCGTGCAATGACAGAAGTACTGCGTTTACTGCCGTTTGTTGGAGAATTGGTGCAAGGCTCAAATGTGAAGTCTACCTCAATACTCTAGACAACATTAAGTTGTCATCAGTAAATCAAACTCATGAAGGAAACGATTCTATTTATCACCACGATAATTATTCTGTTCGCACCGCCCCCATAATTCAACAATGGTTTCAACAAAACAATATAAAGACTTTACCGTGGTCGGCAAATAGTTCTGATATAAATTCTATTAAAAATTTAGGGGGGTTGTTGATAAAATAAAATTTAAAAGAAATCGTCCTAGAAATCAAGAAGAGCTGTGGGAAGACCTTAATTTAAGTGGAAATATTTGTCGGAATTTCATTCACTTTATGTCAAAAAGATTAGAAAAAGTGATTGAGAAGAATGGTTTCGCATAAAACTGACTTTGAAACAAGAGTTGTCGTTTTCCTTATTTATGATTTTTCCTATCAAGTCTTTTTTTAATTGTTTTTTTGTTCCAGCATCATAAATAAATTCGACTAAAACAAAATCGTTTTTCTTGTAGGTTGTAAGCTGGTCGTCACAATTATTCATTTCGTTGGTAGAAATTGGCTGAATCAGTTCAACCTCGCTATCTGCAACCAGCGGCTCTTTATTGATTGCAATGTCTTCTGGTATATCATCGTCGAACAGTATGGTGAAATCATCTTGGCCAATTGATGATGAACTGTCATGCAGTGATATGTTATCACTTTCATCTTCACTGTCATCCTCATAACTTTTATTTTGAATGCCCTTTCGTCTCCTATTTTTTTGTAATAATTGGTTTAGGATTGACTAGAGGAGGCTCATTTGTGTCATCAGTCTCCTTACTTCCATCAGCCTCAACGGTTTTATTGTTTACTTTTTGTTTTTTTCCTCGCTTTTGTGCGGCTTCAGTCTCATTTTTTCTCAATTCCTCAATTACATTTTCTTCATCTAAACTCTTTCCAGGTGTTACAGATATCTTCTTTCTGCTTGGGTTGACTTTGGTTTCATTTTCACGTGTGATCCTAAGATATTCCTCTAGTGACGATGTCCAATTTGCTGCTGACATGGAGCCATCTTGCTCTCGAGGAACTTGAGGCAGGCTGTCGAGCACTTTGTTCTTGTTAAGTGGTACAATCCCACTCTTTTTTAAACCTGCTTTCAAGTTTTCAAGTGCACGATCCCCAAGTTCTTCCAAGGTTTTCTTTAGTAGCCACACTGGCTTAAAATACTGACTGAAACATAACTGGCAAGATTCTCACCAATTATTGCTTTTGGACAACCGCCACGTTTTTTTAAATAAGGCAAAGCAACAGTTTGAAACCAATTTTAAAAAATACTACCTTCGAACCATCCATACTTAGATCTATTATATCTAGCTCCTGGTGGCCCGCCTTCTGTCCAGCTACTAAATAAATTGTCTACTTTGTAGATGATATATGGTGGTAGAGTAACACCACTGGCTGTACCAGCAAACATGACGGAGAAGTTGGATTTTGAATGATCAATTATTCTTTCGGGGTTCTTCTTCAGCTTCTTTGTACAATAACTTTACTGGTTCCTGGATTATCTTGCATACTTATTTCATCATAATTGATAAGAGCGTCCAACGGAACAAAGATTCAGAAAGTTCCTGAAAGTAGGCTTCTATCATTTCTGGAGTCACAGCTGCCCTAGCTCTCTTGATGTTATGACAGATGCAAGTTTTTAGGTCAAGACTTTGCCTCTTGAAAAAGCCTCTTATTCACTTCTTTCCTGGCGTGTTGTTTTTAAAACGCGATTCAGCAACACTTTTTTTATCTAAAAATTTTTTACAATACATCTCATGTAAAAAGCGGCAAGTGGAAAACCCAACTTAGCTGCTAACGCTAGGCATTCAGACAGCTGTTTTTCTTCTAGTTTATTAAAAACTGGAGGTCTGCCATACGGATTTTGTTGCTTATTTTTCACTTTTCTTTGTATTTATGATTTAGGAACACCAAATCTTTGTTCGGCTTGTCAGTAAGACATCCCATCCCACACAGCTTCAGCAGCTCGATCCAATGAAGTATTCTCAAAATAGTGATATTCTCTTTTTAGTCGACTCATTTTAGACATACTTTAGACTTAATCTAAAAAGAAAACCATAAAAGTAAAGGCAATCTATGAGGTATGTAATTGAACATTATTACATTATATCCTAACTTTGGACGATGTTTCCAGTTTAGAAACCTTGAACAATATTTACAATCCACTGATTTAAAAAAAATAATCTGTTATGATTATAAGAAAATTATAGTTATAATATTGAGCAAAGATAATACACATTAGATCCTAGGAATCTAAAAACTTATAAAGCTACTCTCATAGTGTGGGCGAATTAAATTATCTTGATTATAAATCTTATCTGATTTTAATGCCGAATTTAAATCGCCGCACACTGTACAAATACCAGATATTTGTGACTTTATTTCTCGTAGTTACACTTACTTGTTCAATATAACCTAATTGCAAACGCATTAAGTACAATCATAAGTGCTACCAACCACTAAACAAAAAATGTCAAAATGTCCCAACTAAGGGCACCGTTCTAAATATGGGCACTTGACTGTATACATTCTTTTAAGAGTCGTAGGAAGCTATCTTAATCCTTCCAATATAGGAGACGAATCTACCCGGCAAATCATTGATGAGGTCTTCACTGAAATAAGATCTGAAACTATAAGCATTTTTCCTAATGCCCAAGGAACACTGTTTTTGACCAAGTCTATATCAACTCAAGGTGTTTTGGGTCGATTCAGAAAGATGGAGTAATAAGAGTTTTCGTTGTTATAGATTCAGCGGAGAAAAATATTTTTTAGTATTAGTAAGTGATGGACTTACTGCGCTTTAGTAACCTACAGAAGAAAAAAATATACTCCGTTGTAATTTTCAAGCACACCTCGCAACGAACAAATGGGTTTGAATTGTGAGGATTTACCCGAGTCAGCCGGATTTAGAATAGAAATAGAAATAGAATAGATGAGAAATTATGATATAATGAAAAATGTCAATTAGATTTACATTTTACACAGTTAAAAAATCTGTCCCAAGACTTGTATGCTATTTCAATTAACAGAAGTATACATTCCACAGAATTCAACCAAATGCCTTTCTATATATAAAAATGTACCCTCTACAACTATAGCTCATACAATTTATGTAATGGTGATTTTATAGAAATTTTTAATGATTTGATAAATGAAGTTTTTTATTTCTTCTTTCTTCCTTTCTCTTAATCTCTTTTTGTTTATATAATGTGTGGTATACGAGTACATTTACATGAGTGTGGTATACCTATATTTCCATGATTTTTAGAAAGTAATACAAGTGTTTTAAACATAAACTAGTAGGAATTGTTGGAACCATTGGAAATGTTCTCTACTTACTACACCAACGACTTCAGTTTACCTTTGGTCTCTTAAGATGATCGCACGTCGGACAGTGTTATTGTGAGTGTTGGTATAGTAAGCAGTGTGTTTAATACTGATACTTGTATAGGAAATAAATGTGGTACTAATAAATTTAATACAGTATTACCATCCTGCCGTAATGTGGGCCACTATTTGAACCTTCTTCTGTTCTTGTTGTTGTAAAATAGCATGACATACTACTCTCATTTCGGAATTCTGTTTCCTTTGTTCTTGTGATTGCATCCCAAATTCTTCGAAAGCAAATGCCTGAGGAAAATTTGGTTGAACTTTATTCATTTTAGGTGGGTCGTCATCTAATATCTTGAGTGTTGCATTTCTCTGTGAAAATTTATAAGTTTTCTGATGATCCAAACTCAACCAAGTATGATGTTCTGTTATCCATACTGGAAATTTACATCTCTTGTGCTGGTCATCGACTACAATCAAAAAATAATTATCAAATTTTATATTATGTATATTGAGTGTTGCATTTTTTGAGAGGTTTTTCATAATTATAATAAATTGATACATTTTCGCTGCTAAATCTTCACATTCGCAATCTAGCAATATTTAAAACAAATACATAAGATCAACACCTTTGTAAAATTTGACTTGATTGTTGACTGAATATTCTGTGAAATTATTTCATTATCATAAAACTAAGAATCTAATTAACAAAAATCACGCAACTTAGTTATTTGTTTCAGACAGTTTGGTTCTCATAACGGATTTGCAAAACATAATCTTTATCTAGTCACTGTTATGTTAGGCACTATTAGGCGAGGCCTCCAAGTTGTTCAACCAGTCAGGTAACCAGTCGCCAAACTGGTTGTCGAACAGAGCGATTAGAAAATCACCAACTTTGAAAGAAAACGAAATAAGGGGACAATACATAGCGCAGTTCGCTGTTCAGTATAGACGAGAACGTTTGGTGAATATCTATCGCTACTCAATAAAAAAAGACAAAATAAGCAAACGAAAAAAGGAGGATAATGCATATACATCCAATTTTTGCATTAAGAACATGAAAAGAATCATACAACACAATAGTTTTTAAATTACCATGTTAAAACCAAGTTTTTCAACCTGTTAGATCTTATCTATAACATAACTGGGATAGATACTGAAAAGAGAAAATGTATATCATTAGAAGAGAAGGGCATTATGTGAACCAATGCCTGGTGAAGGGGTATGCGACTGGTTGCACAACTTGGCTGCCTCGTTTAATAAAGCCTTTATATAATGATACTATTTGATATCATTGGATATTTTCAGAAAACAAGATCTTTTAAATAATTTGATTAACCATACCTGTAGTTAACATCATAGTTCGACTACCCTCGAAAGCAGTAGCATCTAACCCTGTGCATGTAGCATCTCCAGACTGGGCAACACTGTATATTGTTTTACCATTTTCCATGCTTCTTTTGTAAATAAAGCAACGATATTGGTCCTCGTCCGATGCACTTCTTCTGTTTGGCTGAGAAAGCTTCCCTATCAGATATCGGGTTGAACCTTCTTTCCACGTTGCCAAACATACTAATTCTTCCACTGATAAAAAAAGAAGAAATTTAATAAAATTTACAAAAGTATTCAATATTAAGATAATTGGTAAATTGTTAGTCATCATGTAGATATTTTTTTCAAGTTTATTTGAGCAGTAGTATATTGTGTAACACTTGGTATGAGAGACAACTTCAAATATTTACTTAGCAGTCACACGTGTCTATTTTGTACCATCAGTCATGGATTTTCAACATTTTCGTGTGTGGTAGAGGTTCTTCAAGTTAGTCGTATAGTTCTTCCAATATCGATTGCATATTATAAAAATCCTTGCCGACAATTTTGTTTGATCTACCATATGCGTAGATACCTCATTTTATGAATTTATTATTTTTATAAATACTTTTAAAAATGTGTATAGCTTATGAGGGAAAGTATTCGTTAAAAGGCAATCGAATCATTATAAATTGGACGGCATTATTTAGACAGATGCACTTAATTGTAATACTACTTGGAACTTAGAAAAAAATCCTTATTATACCTCGTTGATTTGCTACAACTGAATACCAAATAATAAAACGTAACAAGACGTGTAAAATGTAACAGGCTACCAGACTCACTCACCAGAGCCCTTTTTGTTCCACATTCTTTTTTTTTTGTCTGGAAAACGAAATTTCAAAACAAAAACCACAAAGGAAAAAAATCTTTGCAAATAAAACAAAAGAATAAAATATTTCAATTCCAAAGTATCTTTATAAATAATCATGGTAGTCAGAATCGTCTGAACTAGAGTCATCATTTGATTCAATTATGAAGGATTGTAAAGAAGGTGGTACCATATACCCATTTTCTTCTTTGAAAACATGTTCAACACAGTTTTTCCAAAGCTCTTGGAGGTGTTTTACAACCTCTTTACTCAGTTCTGGAGACTGATTACATTTTCGTAATTCTGACTTTACGTTTACCTATATTAACACTATAGGGTTAAATATGCCATAGTAAGGAGGTAGTATGACTCAGTTCTTTGCACAGCTTGTCAATATAATAAATTTCCTCTAACTTTAGACCTTTAATAACAGTAAGCAATTCTCTGTTTGTTGGGCCTTTTTTACGATCTCTGACAGGAAGAAGAACATTTTTTTTCAGACATAAATTGTAGAATTTGAGCTTTGTTATTACTACTATTTAGTATCTTAAGGAGTTGCTACGAGTGATAAGATGCGTTGTCCATAACGATTACTAACTGTGGTGGAATGTTAGGTAAAAGCTGTTCAATAAACCACTTTTCAAATAATTCTGCTATCATATCTTCATGATAATCAGCTGCACGGGTTTTAATCTTTTTAGCAGATATTAATAAAGCATTAGGCACGAAACCGTCTTTGCTTCCAGCTTGTAATAATATAATGCGTTTGCCTTTAGAACATGGCCCAATCAAACAGCAATTTTTACTATTGTCAACCCAACCGAAATTTATTATATCGTGACTTTGTTTTATCTAGATAAATTATATGTCTATTAGAGCTTTGGTAGTCTTTTATCTGAGGCAAATAATCTTGTCGCCATCGAACGATCCTTGATGATTCGGTTATTGCCATCCGTTTATTAATTTTTTGTGTTTAACTATATGCTGACAAAACTTGACGCAATGTTTCTAAAATGGTATAATTGTATTCTGGATAATCTGCTACCTTTTGTAGTATTTCTTCTAATGTCGCAACCCTGTTCTCCTTATATAAACTATAAATTGTCCTACGTATAAAATCTTGAGTAGCTTTTTCAACTGATTTCAGTTTTTCTCTACATGTTTTTCGATTCTGTGAATGATCCACAGCAATCCATATATATTTAAAATAACTTGCTGTGTTTGTATATCTAAATCTTTATTATTAAATTCGTCAGTCTCTCTATTATCACTACACTGTGCAATTTCGTTGTATTTATTCGCCCATGGTCTAAAGAACGCCATTTTTATTTATTTAAAGATTATTATGAATTAAATTAATGTCACCTAGCCACGCCAAGGCTTATCGCAGACTTTCTAGGGAATATTTCGAAGAAATATACGGCTTCGGCCAATAGAAATGTATTTATGTTTACGACTCCATGTTTTCATTGGTAAACAGTGGTGATGATGAGTCCACGTGGACTGATGTAGTTAGTGCGTATTTATGAAATGTTGATTGTTCCTCGCATAATATGTCTTCTGCAATTGGAAGAACTATACACGATTGTCTTGTTTCAACCATATACAAACTCTGATCACCATCTTTTCACTATGGTGTATAGCAACGTTACCTAAACGTTTTGATAAAACACACGAAGTTAATTCATACACAAAAATTGCGAAATATTATACTCATGTGATTGTCGGCAATATTCACACTCGTTGAAAAAAAGGATACTTTACACCCTTGATACATATTATTTTATTCCGCATAAACTTTGTGTGACAGTTTTAAAAGCGGGAAATATTAATTTTTCTCTATTATGAGGATACCTAGTTTCGTCTATTAATATGGATATTTGATTCATTTTTGATATCAGTAAAAAGTTAATTGGCTTTTCAGAGTACTCAGAATGGAGTGTGTTTAAATGCCGCTTCTACTCTGATGATTTCATACATTCATTGGAAAGTTATTCATAGCAAATAACATGTAGC